>NW_026000068.1:3098106-3112808 GCF_001458135.2 Marmota marmota marmota | reverse complement strand
TTTTATATATATATATATATATATATATATATATATATATATATATATATATGTCAAATGGGTAAGAGAAGGAATTTAATTTTGAAGAGACAGCTTAGAAGACTGGGACTCAGCTATTCACGAAAACTTGATTTAAAAGAAACTGGTTCAAACGTCAAATGTGGACTGATTAAAGGCATGAAAGCACACAAATATTTCTAGAAAGAAACCATGCAAGATGCTCTAATATATATTTAAATACTATTTCACATAAGAGTTATGAATCAACACAATGTTAAAGGTTTGAGTAAACTTAGAAGATTATGAAGGGGACTAAGGCAAGGGATGGAGCACATGCTTAGGAAGCACGGGTCCCTGGGTTTCAGCCCCACACCACAAAAAGAAAAAAAAGGTGGGACAATCTAGTATAACACCCCACCATGTGAAAAAGAAATGGCAAACTCAAAATAACACACGTAGACAACAATCTTTTGTTAGCTCCCTCTTGCAATGAAATTAAGTTTCTAGTTGCACATTTTTTATCTCAATTGTGTGCTTGCTTTGTCTAAACCTGTATTTATTTTAGCAAAGCCATGCACTTATTTTCTCTTCTCTCAACACCAGCAATGTATAAAGCAAGATTTCACTCCATCAGTATTCTGCTTAGATAATCTAAGCATACCAATTTTGGGTCCATGGCCATTGATTCATTTCAGAAGCTTTTATCTGCCATCTTCCTTGGTGACATTCATCCTGCCCCACCCTGGGTGACCTTTGACACACACTTGGAAGAAAAATCTCTAGAATAAGCCCCCAAGGAATCATTCATGCTTAATGCATCTAATTACTACCTAGAAAATGTAAGTGATATTGTGCAGAAATTATAATGAAAAGCAACCTATGAAAAGCTTCAGCTCAGGGGCTTCCTAATTATATTAGGTTAAAATGCAAGTATTTTCTAGCAAAAAAAAATTTGTAAACCATGACATGGTGGGGGCAGGGGGACAAACCAGCAAACTCAGTTGACCCTTCCTGGGTTGGTGTTTCTCCCTGTCAGGTATTTTTTCCCAGTCCTGGACCTTCGGCATCCGTGATATATCTACTCCAGGTTAAAAACATGGCACTAAATGAGCTTTTTTTTTTTCATGATATCAAAAGAGATGAATGAATATATTAAAAGTCATTAAAACTGGTTTGAGGTCATGACAATAAAGGACTGGTTAGCTTAAATATGTGACTTTCATCTGCCTGTTGAAATAGCATGTAGGTGCCTAACAAGGGCTTTATATATGCCCTAGTCTGGATGTTTGTGTCCCCCCAAATTCATATGTTGAAATCTTCACCCACAACATGCAAGGACAGAGCTGGGATCAGGAAGTAGCCCACACTAGACATCAAATCTTGCAGTACCTGACCTTCAACTTCCAACTTCCAGGGCTAGGGGAAACAAATTTCTGGATTTATAAACTATCCAGGTTATAGTGTTGGGCAACATCACCTAGGGCAGGATAAGATGATATACGGAAATTTTCAAGAACTGGATTGCTGATTTTTATGCGTAAATAAAATAATAAAATAGAAGACTTCTTGAAATCTTCCTTATCTTTATGGTTTTTCCAGCTTGAAGATTTTAAACAACTTGGTGCACAGAGACTATGTCAGGTTAACTCAATCATTTGGCTTCCAGTGAATATCTAAATGGCCAGCCATGAAGTCGAGATGATGAAGTATTTTCTGGAATATTGTGAACGCATGTTATCCCTTAACAATACCCCAAAGTGGTACATCAAGACCCCCTCCATTTCTTCCAAGGTCAAATTCGGAAGACCAATCATAGGAATAGGAAGACCAGAGCACAGCTACGAGGCTCCAGCCTTGAGCAGCCCAGCTGTTCATGGGCTGAGAAACACCAGGGACCTCCCAGATCTGTTTGCTGCATGCACTGCTGCCAGCCCAGAACCTGCCATGTTCACCTTTCAGCCTCAGAATACTCTTATGTCCTGTGAGGCCTAAGAGGACACAGGAGCCAACCAGTTCCAGGGCGGGTTCCCTCTCTCAGTTCCTTAAGATCCACCCCAATTATCCTCTCATTCCTTCCATTCTGCATGTTTGTAAGCCTTTCCTGTGGAAGGTCACCTTCACAACCTTGGGAGTAGATCAGTGACAAATCAGACAAGACCCAAGTCCTTAGTGCACCTAACCCTGGAGAGCTCAGATGACCCCCAACAGTAGGGCTAATGAACAAACGGTGAGGCTTGGAGGTCCTAAGCTCCATGGAGCACAGGGCCCAGGCCGCAGCATGAAAGTGCTTGCAACTTTAAATTGGGGGCATCTCAGGGGCTCATTCAAGAAAGTGAGATGTGAAGGCGATAAAGAATTTACCAGGAAATTGCCGGAGGGAGAAGCTTCCATGGAGGGAACTGCAGAGTCAGCAAGATGAGCTGCACCTGTCACCCCTGACAGTGGCAAAGAGGACAGGGTGGCCAGGACACTGTGAGCCAGGGAAGCCACCGGAGCCAGGTCCCAGGGCTTTCACAGCAGACCCGCAGGAAAGCCGCTGCTGAGTGAGTGCAAAGGTGCTTCACGGGATGACTTATAGACCTGCTCTGGGTGCCACTGAGATCAGGAGCACGCCCAGAGTGCAGGCTGGAGGCTGCGAGGGAATCGCAGGCAGGAGCAGCAGCATGTGGCAGTGGGGAGCAACCAGGAAAGGTGGGCCAGCAAGATGTTGAGGTGCTCTGGGTGCAGAGGAGGGAAGCATGGGGTGGGATGTCTTTGGGGGTTCAGGTCCAGAAGGAGCTAGAGTATCAAGCGCTTGCCAGCCTACCTTCCCTGATCTCATCCTCTGTTCTGAAGAATCCTTCTGCTGACCTTGGTCTTTCAGTCTCCATCCTCAGTTCCCTTTTGCTGACTATTTCAGGACTCTGCTCTGTGAGTGCTCACTCCACAACCTTCATGACTGCTGGCTTCCATCCACGTCTTTGAGCCACGCTGTCTCTTGGACAAGATGCTGCTATGGCCTGTGTGATGGCCACACCTTGAGCATTGCATGTAAAGATGTTTTTCTGCTACATTGTTGCAAACTCCTAAAAGCTTACAGGGAACTTTCCCGGTAAAGGGGGCTTCTGCATTGCACAAGCCTCGTGTAAAAGAATGTGTACTTCCAATAATGTTCAGAATTATGCTTAAAAACAACCTTGTTGTCAAAAGCAGGGTCAAAGACAAGTCTTTCTCTTTCTTAGCTCTCTTCTGCCGGTCACTGGTGCAGCAATATGGCTTTTCTTTGGAGGTTTGAGAGTATTATCTTTTAACATTCTCCATCGGATGCCAAGACTGCTGTTAGAAAAATGAAAATACAGCTCTGCTGAATCAATCAGCTAATTGCTTGCTGTCCATCATACTAAGAACTCATTGGTTAGCATTTTCCACTGAAGCTGTGTCCACATGGGGCCAAAATCACCATTATGGTCAATGAACTCAATTAGGGACATTCAGTCAAGTCAGTCATTCGGCTGAGATGCTGACAGACAGCCGTATGTGGGTTTGGAGGTCTTCTCTGGACGGCAGGGGCCCTTGAAGCTCTGCAGCACCACTGCACCCTCTGTGGGTGGGGCTGAGCCCCTCCCCCTGTTGCAAGGTGGGGAGGTGGAAGCCAGCATGCCTGAGTCACCCCTGAGCGTCCCCCTTTAGGGTACATACATGATGACGACTTAGAGGGCCTCCTTTTATTGAGCCTTGTGGAACAGGAATCCTGAGGGTGGTGAGGCAGCAGCTGGTCGTGACCCCTCTCCACTCCAGCACCTACCTTGAGCTGTGCCCAAGCCCTTGCCCTGTGATCAGAGAGCACTGTCTGTACAGATCAACTTTTCTTTCCCGCTGTGTTTTAGAGTGCTGTCATTAAGCCATTCTGTGTTAAGGAAATCCTATTGGTGTTGATATGGTTCATAAGCTATTTTGGAATTTAAGCTCACCCATTTGTGTCTGTGTCACCCAGATTAAGCTGTTCCAGGCATTATTTTCAAACTCAGCTTCTAAAAAATTTGAGCAGACCAGATTGTGGCCTTTTGAAGCAAGTGTCTTTTTTGATGAACCTGTAGCCCAGAAATAGTCCAGCCATGTGAGGTCAGCAAGGCCGCCAGAGGTTAATATGGACACAGCTGCTAAACATGACTCACCATGGACCCCAGAGCTCTGGGATGCACCGGCTCATCTGCTCTCAGCAGATTGATGGTCAGCTGTGGACTGCGGAGTGTGCTGCTTCCCTCTTGCTAGGCCCAAAGCCATTTCAACCCTTCCTGTTGGTATGGTGTCTGTTCTATTGTTACAATTGTTTTGTTCTGATGTATTAGTGATATTTGCTTTCAAACAGTCTCAGGAAGTCAGGAATTTTTAGCTAGATAGCACATGTCACAGTCTAAGACAATCCCAGACAAATTACCAAATTGTATATAAAAAAAAAATCAATTCTTGAAGTAAGGCCATACACAATCTTTAATTACACCTAAGCCCATGCTTGACAATAATCAGAACAAGTCTTAAAGTAGCATTGATTTAGAATCTGTTCAAGCTCCCTTTCATGCAATGTCCGGGTGGTCAAGAAGATGCTTTGAAGGAAGGAAGGATAGTAGACAACTTCTCCAAGTCCTTTTGTGAAAATGCAGGGAAACCTGGATGTGACTCATTTTCCCACTTATACCATACCAGCTCAGCACTTGTGATCATGAAACTCTCTCCTAAATGATGAAATAATGTCCTTCCTGGTAGCATTCATTTTAATAAGTTATGAAAACTATTAATTCATGCATCCATGCCCCATTTTGATATTGATCCAGTTCCAGGGCATCAGACTGCGGAAGAGCAATTTGATCTGACAGCCTGTATAATGCTGTAAGAAGTATGGCAGGCTATGTCATAATCTGTTTGTTTGTTTGTTTTTCTTCTTCAAAAGAAGTGAATCCAGATGACTTTCCACTCTTGAAACTGACTATGTTTGCAAAGATGTCTATAACTTGCAAGTGTCTTTTTCCTAAAGCCTGCCATTGTTTCAGGGTCTGCATGTGCAATTGTACATATCAGTTCCTCTGTGAGTGCCTGGGCGTCTTTTGCTGTAGAGCAGGATTGCTTCCCCTTGCTCAACAAGGGAGAGGAGGTGAGAACCAGTGCATGTTTTCCAAGTGGAGAGATGACACATAGAGCAGTCATCTTGGGCCTTGGTGCCTCGTTGTACCATCATTTCCAGGGAGCAGCCCCTGGGCCCTTGGCCTTCAGGGGGCAGCATTCTAACAGGACACTCAAACTGTTTATAACAGGACCATTTCCATTCCTCGCAGATGGTCATCTGGTGTACTTAGGTCCATCTCCTTGAAGAGAGCAACTTGGGGACGGCTCACATCGCCGACTGGCTTCAGTGTGGCTGGGGGCTTTCCTTAGGCCCCATGACACTTTCCCTGTCTAACCTGCCCCGGAAACATTTTTCGGGAGAACACTAACCTTCTGCTGTATGATTTCTCCCACCTTCCTAGACAGGATTGCTATTCTTTCTGTCTTGTGTAACTCCACGTCCTGACACAGGCAATGAATTTGGGTTCGTGGGGAAAAAAAACCAAACCTGTATTATAGCCTCATCTAGGGAGCCTGGTGGCTCTTGCTGTGTTAATTTACACTAAAATCCATGACCCAGGAGCCTGATTGATGGCCAAGGGCAGAAATCCAGCCCCTGGCCTAGTTTATTTTGTGAACTGTAGCCTCAGACATCGCTGAGAGCCACAGTGATATTGATTTGATATACACTGGATGGCTCTTTATGCTCTTTGGGAAATTTATTGTGCCGAGTCAGAGCCTCAGCAGCAGGGGAGGAGCTGCTCTTTAAATTGAAGAGGGCTATCATGGTTTGACCCCTGGGCCACTCGGGTTACGGAGTGGCCTGGGCGAGGCTAGGTCGGAGCAGGCCCCGGGGACAGTGCTCATCAGTTCTGAATGTCAAATCCCTTCAGAGGCCCTGAGTTATTGCTAATAGGAACTTGCTTGGGTCTATGACATTTGGACGCCCTATAAGTTAAACATCATAACACTTTCTTCATGTCATGGTCCTTTAAATTATGGCTGAGCACAGCACCTCTGCTCTGGCCGCTTAGCATCCGACTGCGGCACAATACGAGGCCACCTGCCTCTGAGCTGGACCATCAGCACGGCTATCATCAGTGGAAGAGCTGCAGCTCTAAGGCTCTCCCCACCTATAAATTAGCGGGCTTGTCATGTGAACTGCAATTGCGCAAACATTGTTGCCATCTTGTTTCTGCACAATAGAAACCCGGTGGCCTTTGGCAGCAGGCACAATAAAAGTTAGAATGCAATCTGCTCTTGATAGCTTTTACGTTTTTCTTGGGGGAAGCTGTGCTGTGCTGGATGAAAGATTGGCAGAGGGAGAAACATCACTCTTCATGGGCATCTTATGCATGAAATAGAAAAGAAATTACTTTTGTTAGAACAATTTGCAATCATCTCTCCTCTTAGGGAGGGCCGTTATGCTTATAATTTCTAATTTCTGCAGAGAGATACTGTTCCATAACGGACCGTTGTCACATTGGTAACAGATGAGCTGGTCTCTCGCAATTGGCTTATTATGACTGATTCCAATTTTGAAACCGCTGGAGAACCCTTGAGCTCATGTGACTCCAGCTCTGAGACACGCTCGTGATACCAGCAACTCCCCTTCTGGAGCAGAGCTTTATAAAGGCAACCTGGACTGAGTGCTGGAAATCTCCTACCACTGGGGACAGTAGATATTACATCTATGGCTGTACTGAATTTTCCCTAATAAATAGCTAATAAATACCTATACCTAACGAATACCCTATTTTATTGGGTACCCGTATGAACTTCTATATTGAAAGGGTACTCAGAGTGGCTTAATAACAGGTACCACGGTGGTGGTGCCTCTGGTGCTCCTAAAGCTAAACCAACAGGTGCAGGTGTGACTCCCTCAGGCTTGTCCTTCCTCCACCTGCCCACTGGGGTTTGTAGAGTCCTGCAAATGGTTGCCTCAAAGCATTCCAATGTTACAATACCAAGATGCCCCCAAGAACCCCACTATCACACTTTCTTCTGGACATCCTGAGGAGGTGCAAGTGTGTTAACCAGGTGGAGGAGGAGAGTTGGCCTTGCAAACAAGGAAAAACAGCTGATGACGTCTGGGTGCATAGGACACCCTTAGAAGGCATGGGGCGTCAGGCAGCTGGCTCTGATGGGGAAGAGGCTGGGCCACTTCAGCCCTGGACGAGCTATATGGGAGGCACCACTGCTAGAGCTGGGCTGCTGGTGTGTGCTCCGGGCCTTGGCCAGGTAAGGACAGGGAGCACTCGGGCTGAGTTTACCTCTGTGTGCTGCCACTTCCTTGTTTAAAAAATGGAATTAAGAATGAACTTCAAAAGTAGACGTGAAGGTAAAACAGGACACATAGGAGCTGCCTATGTGCCTATGAGCTCAGTGTGGCCCGGCTCCTGACTGGGGGGTGGGGGGCGGCTCTGCAGCAGTCTGCGGTGGCGGCTGTAGCCAGAACCTAAGCAACTGACGGCACTTCCTCAAAGTCAGCATCTGGGAGTCCTAGACAGAGGCTGAGCAGGGCATTTCTCTCAAGGCTTCACTCCCTGGGTGCAGAGGCCGGATCTTCCTGCCACTTGGCAAGGACGATCCTCCAAACCTGTGTCCCACCTCCTTTTCCTGTAAGGTTCACATGGGAGACCAGTCAGGTTGGACTAAAGCCCACCCTAACGACCTCTTTTTTAACTTATTTACCGCTTTAAAGCCACTCTCTGCAGATAAGGACCAGTCTGGGGTTCTGGGGGATAGGTTCCAACCTATGAATTTAAAGTGACAATTCAGCCACCAAACTCTCCTCTGTGATGGAGCAGCTTGTGCCATCCACCAAGATCCTGTTTCACACATGGCACCATTGACTTTGGTGATGTTGCTGTGGGTACGTTTCATATAACTCCACCCATGCTTCTGAAGAAAGAACTGGAAGTGCACATGGGTGGGAAGGGGACAGAGCAGCACGAGGAATGCCACCAGAGAACCCTGAGCTGCAACCCGAAGCTCGTCTCCCAGACACACGGGCTCATGCAAACGGACCCTTGGCAAACACAAAATCGCCATTTCATGACCTGATTTTTCTTTTTAATTAGCAAATTAGTAATGTTGTTCAGGGCCTCTGCAAATAGAGCCCATCACAATTTCTGATATTTTGTAGCAAAAATCACATATCCTACCTCAGAACTTTGAATTATAAGGATGCTTTCGCATTGTGCTCTTAACAAAAATGGTGCTGGGCACACGTTTCTTCTCCTGTCCTCTGTGACCGTGTTCTGTTTCTCCCATACGCTGCTTCCCTTGGGTCTCACCTCATGAAGACAGCAGTGGGCCTGCCCCATGGAAGGGTGCACCGCTAACACACTCAGGGGCAGCCCACGCGGGTGGCTCCCGAGGGGTTTGCCAACAAGTGAACCGGGCTTCTCCCCAGGAGTGGAAAACCTTGACAGGTGTATTCATTCCTGGTAGGAAATGGACAGAAGCAGTGGGACTCGACAGCATCTTCAGAGGAGAAATACGCCATCACCGTTCTCCCTTGCATAATTAGAACGAGTCTACGCAGATAAAAGATGGCCTTGATACAGTAAAGCGCATTCATGTTGCTGAACACTCTCCCACTTTGGGGCCACCTCCTATTATCAGAAATTAATGGGTTTAGTTTTTTAATTGTTACCATGTATAAGCAGGTAAGTCTGAGTTTGGGTTTTTTTTTTACTTTAAATTATCAAAGAAATCATTCCAAGGCAAAAATGTTAATTACAAATATCATAATTAGGAATTTTTTTTATTTTTTATTTTTTTTTTTTTAATTTTTTATTGTGGGTTGTTCAAAACGTTACAAATTTCTTGGCATATCATATTTGACACTTTGATTCAAGTGGGTTATGAACTCCCACCTTCACCCCATACACAGATTGCAGAATCACATCAGTTACACATCCATTGATTTACAAATTGCCATCCTAGTGTCTGTTGTGCTCCGCTGCCTTTCCCATCCTCCACCCTCCCCCCTCCCCACCTCTCCCCTCCCCTCCCCTCCTCTCTCTCTACCTCCTCCACTGTATAACCCTGAGGGTCTCCTTCTATTACCATGCAATTTCCCTTCTCTCTCCCTTTCCCTCCCACCTCTCATCCCTGTTAAATGTTAATCTTCTTCTCCTGCTCTTCGTCCCTACTCTGTTCTTAGTTACTCTCCTTATATCAAAGAAGACATTTGGCATTTGTTTTTTAGGGATTGGCTAGCTTCACTTAGCATAATCTGCTCTAATGCCATCCATTTCCCTGTAAATTCTATGATTTTGTCATTTTTTAATGCAGAGTAATACTCCATTGTGTATAAATGCCACATTTTTTTTATCCATTCGTCTATTGAAGGGCATCTGGGTTGGTTCCATAATTAGGAATTTATGTTAAGTATCATGTAGAATCCACTCTTAGCAATTTATTGGATGTGAACCCCAGAGACACTTTAAAAGATGAAAAAAAAAAATCCCAGGGAGCAACCACAGAGCTGAGGTAAAAGGCTGTCAAGCATGTGAGACATCGAGTCCAAGAACATTCTAGAGACAAACTCGGCTGCAGCCTCTGCCTCCGTGGCAGCCCTGAGATGCCGCGTTTTGTGGCAAGAGTCCGTCCTCCTCCTGGCCAGCTCACGGGGTGAGTGTTGGCAAATGACTTAAAGCAAAGAATTGCCCAAGTGGCTGCTAATGCTAACTGTGCCTCTCTGTCGAAGGAGATCCCCCTTGGAAAGCCCGTCAAGAATGCGAGCAGAACAGCAGCCTTGGGAGGGGTCTGGGTGAGACGCGGGGCTGAGAGCCCTGGAGTTGGAAAAGCTTCAGAGACGGAGTAGGGGCAAGCGGAAGCCTAAAGGAAGCAGGCCAGGCCAGGCTGGGGCACAGAGGTGGGAGGGGTGCCGGAAGGACGAAGCCGGGACCAGGAGACGGCCAGCGCCAGCTGCTGCTGCAGGCTTCCGTGCCGTGCCCAGCTGCAGGGTGGAGCCTTCAGAGGGAAACGCAAGGAGCCAAGCCATTCCTACCGCCAAAGACCGCTAGGACCCAGCCAGAGTGCATGGTGCAGCTTTCCCTGGCTCCCCTCTTCTGTTGGGTCGTTTCCCTGGTATCTTTTTTGTTGGAGTCTGTGGACAGGTCAAGGTAACGCCTGGCATTTTGCCGGGGGAATGTTGAAGTTCGTGGACGGGTCTGGATGGTGCCTGGCAGAATGTCAGGGGGAGTGGTTTGAGAAGTAACAAAACCGAGCCATTGGGTGTGGAGATTCCTGGTTGGTTGACTGATGTGTCTGGTTTATGCTGGTTGGATGGGCTGTGTGGAATGTATAGATACTGCTCCTGTCCTGCAGTGGACGGCTCCTACTCCTGCTGTATCAATGTACACAAGTTATTCGTCACCCCCCGGTTATTTTGCTGCAGCCGGACTGCGGCACTTTTTTTTTTTTTTTTTTTTTTTGAGGCTATTGTGAATGGAGTAGTTTTCTTAATTTCTTTCACTGGATTCATAGCTGATGCATAGGAATGCGTTTGATTTATGGGCATTGATTTTATACTATGTTACTTTGCTGAATTAATTTATTAGTTCTAGAAGTTTTCTGGTGGAGTTTGAGTTCTTCTTTACCTATTTATATCCCTTCATTTTCTTTCTTTTGTCTAATTGCTCTGGCTAGAGTTTCAAGGATGATATTGAATAGAAGTAGTGAAAGAGGACATCCTCTTCTTGTTCCAATTTTTGGCGGGAAGCTTTCATTTTTTTCTCCATTTAGAATGATGCTGGCCTTGGGCTTAGCCTACGTAGCTTTTCCAATGTTGAGGTATGTTCCTACTATTTCTAGTTTTCCTAGTGTTTTGAACATGAAGATGTGCTATAGTTTGTCACATGCTTTTGCTGCCTCTATTGAGATGATCATGTGATTCTTGTTTTTAAGTCTATTAAGATGATGAATTATGTTTATAGATTTTCATATGTTGAACCAACACTACATCCCTGGGATGAATTCCACTTGATCATGGTACACTATCTTTTTAATTGTTTTTGTATGCGATTTGCCAGAATTTTATTGAGAATTTTTGAATCTATGTTCATCAGGGATATTGGTCTGAAGTTTTCTTTTCTTGCTGTTTTTTTGTCTGGTTTTGGTATCAGGGTGACATTAGCCTCATAGAATGAGTTTGGAAGAGTTCCCTCCTTTTCAGTTTCATGTAATACTTTGAGGAATATTGGTATTAATTCTTCTTTGAAAGTCTTGTAGAACTTGGCTGAGAATCCATCTGGTCCTGGGCTTTTCTTGGTTGGTAGCTTTTGATGGCGTTTTCTATTTCATTACTTGAAATTGATCTGTTTAAATCATGTATGACCTCCTCATTCAGTTTGGGTAGGTCATATGTCTCTAGAAATTTTGTCGATGTCTTGGATATTTTCTATTTTATTAGAATATAAATTCTTAAAATACTTTCTATTTATCTTCTGTATTTCAGATGTGTCTTTTGTTATGTTTCTTTCCTCATATTATATTTTAGTAATTTGAGTTTTCTCTATTTTTTTCTTTGTTAGCATAGCCAGGGGTTTATCTGTTTTATTTATTTTTTCAAAAAAACAGGTTTTTGTTTTGTCAATTCTTTCAATTGTTTCTTTTGTTTTGATTTTGTTGATTGCACCTCTAATTTTAATTATTTCCTGTCTTCCACTACTTTTGGTGTTGATTTGTTCTTTTTCTAGGGCTTTGAGATGTAGCGTTAAGTCATTTATTTGTTAACTTTTTATTCTTTTAATGAATGCACTCCATGCAATAAACTCTCCTCTTAGTACTGCCTTCATAGTGTCCCAGAGATTTTGGTATGTTGTATCAGTGTTCTCATTTACCTCTAAGAATCTTTTTTATTTTATCCTTGATTTCTTCTACTATCCACTCATCATTCAATTGAGTATTATTTAGTCTCCATTTGTTACAGTAGCTTCTATTTTTTATTTTATCATTGATTTCTAATTTCATTCCATTGTGGTCTAATAGAATGCAGGGTATTATCTCTGTTTTTTTGTCTTTACTAAGAGTTGCCTTGTGGCATAAGATATGGTCTATTTTAGAGAAGGATCCATGTGCTGCTGAGAAGAAAGTGTATTTGCTCGTTGATGGATGAAATATTATATATATATATATATATATATATATATATATATCAGTTAAGTCTAAATTACTGATTGTATTATTTAGTTCTATAATTTCCTTATTCAGTTTTTGTTTGGAAGATCTGTTCAGTAGTGAGAGAGGTATGTTAAACTCACCCAGTGTTATTGTATTGTGGCCTATTTTACTCTTGAAATTGAGAAGGGTTTGTCTGATGTACATAGATGCTCCATTGTTTGGAGCATAAATATTTATAATTGTTATGTCCTGCTTCTATATACTTCCCTTAAGAAGTGTGAAATGTCCTTCTTTTTCTTTTCTGATTAACTTTGGTTTGAAGTCTACTTTATCTGAGATGAGGATGGAAACCCCGGCTTGTTTATGCAATTCATATGATGATAAGATTTTTCCCATCCTTTCACCTTCATCCTGTGGATGTCTTTGCCCATGGGGTGAGTCTCTTGAAGACTACATATTTGGGGACTTGCTTTTTAATCCAATCTTCCAGTCTATGACCTTTACAATGAAAACTACAGAGCACTAAAGAAAGAAATTGAAGAAAACCCCAAAGACGGAAAGATCTCCTGTATTCCTGGATAAGAAGAATTAATATTGTCAAAATGTCTATATTACCTTTTATACAGTTTTAATGCAATTCCTATTGAAATTCCAATGACATTCTTTAGAGAAATAGAAAAAGTAACCATGAAATTAAAAAAAAAAAAAAGGATAAGAGACCTAGAATAGCTAAAGTAATCCTTAGTAAGAAAAGTGAAGCAGGAGGCATCACAATACCAGACCTTAAACTATACTTTAGGGCTATAGTAACACAAATGGCATGATATTGGCACCAAAATAGACATGTTGACCAATGGTATAGAGTAGAGGACACAGAGACAAACCCTCATAAATATGGTTATGTCATACTAGACGAAGGTGCAAAAAACTTTCACTGAAGAAAAGACAGCCTCTTCAACAAATGGTGCTGGCAAAACTGGAAATCCATATGTAGCAAAGTGAAATTAAACCTCTGTTTCTCACCCTGCACAAAAGTCAACTCAAAGTGGATCAAAGACTTAGGCACTAAAACAGAGACCCTGTGGCTAATAGAAGGAAAATAGGCCCAAATCTCACCACGTTGGCCTAGGATCTGACCTCCTTATCAAGACTCCTAAAAAGCAAGAAGTAAAATCAATAATCAATAAATGGGATGGATTCAAATTTAAAAAGCTTCTTCTCACAAAGGGAACAACCAATAATGTGAGGAGAGAGCCTACAGATTGGGAGAAAATCTTTACTACATTTATCTCCGATGAAGCTTAATCTCTAGGATATATAAAGAACTCAAAATGATGAAAACAACAAATGGGCTAAGACACTTCACAGAAGAAGAAATACAATTGATCGACAAATATATGAAAAAGTGTTCAACATCTCTAGCAATTAGAGAAATGAAAATCAAAACTACTCTAAGATTTCATCTCACTTCTATCAAATGGTAGTCATTAAGAATACAGGCAACAATAAATATTGGTGAGGATGTGGGGGAAAGGTACACTCATACATTGCTGGTGGGACTGCAAATTGGTGCAACCACTATGGAAAGCAGGATGGAGATTCCTCAGAAAACTGGGAATGGAAGCACCATTTGACCCAGCTATTTTTCTCCTTGGTTTATTTCCAAAGGACTTAAAATCAGATACTATAGGGATACAGCCACATCAATGTTTATAGCAGCTCAATTCACAACCTAATTGCCCCTCAATAGATGAATGGAAAAAGGAAATGTGGTATATATACTCAATGGAATATTACTCAGCTTTAAAGAAAAGTAAAATTATGGCATTTGCCAGTTATTGGTTGGAGTTGGAAAATATCATGCTAAGTGAAATAAGCCAACCCACAAAACTAAAAGCTGAATGTTTTTTCTAATATGCAGATGTTAATTCACACTAAGGTGGGGGACACTATCGAAGAATAGCATTACCTTAGGTTAGGTGGATGGAAGTGAGTGGAGGGGAGGGGAGGGGATGTGGGGATAGGAAAAATAGTAGAATGAAACATACAATATTACTGTATGTATATATATGTGACTGCATGGCCAATATGATTCTGCAACATGTACACTCAGAAAAATGAGAAATTACATCCCATCTATCTATGATATATCAAAGTGAATAAATGCATTCTACTGTCATGTATAACTGATTAAAATAAATTAAATTTTTTTTTAAAAAAAGTGTATGATGCATTAGTCAGCTCTTCATCACTATGACAAAACCACCGAGAGAAACAACTGAGGGGAGGAAAGATTTATTTTGGTTCATGGCTTGGGAGGTTTTGGTCCCCGATTGGCTGTCTGCATTGCTTCGACCCAGAGGCAAAGAAGAAAAGCATAGAGCAGAACATGTGGCAGAACAAATCTGCTGACCTGTAGCAGGGAAGGAGAGAGAGAGAGAGAGAGAGAGAGAGAGAGAGAGAGAGAGAGAGAGAGAGAGAGAGAG
>NW_026000068.1:3084932-3098088 GCF_001458135.2 Marmota marmota marmota | reverse complement strand
GGAGAGAGAGAGAGAGAGAGAGAGAGAGAGAGAGAGAGAGAGAGAGAGGACAGGGACAAGAAGATATAGCCCTGGAGGACATGCTTCCAAGGACCCACTCCATTCAACTAGGTCCCACCTCCGACAGTTTCCACCACCTTCTGATAGTCCATTCAAATTGCACATCCATAAGTGGATTAATCCACCCAGGAGGTTGGGGCCCTCGTGGCTCAATCACTTCCCCCAGGCCCTAACATTGCTTCATTGGGGACCAAGCCTCAGCACACAAGCCTTCGGGGGACACTGCAGATCCAGACTGTGACATGAGAGGAACATACAATGGTTCCTCCAAGCACCTGACATGTGATACAGTAATTGTGTGTGTGAATAAGGGGAAAGCGATTATAAAACCACCACACTATACTGAGTCCCTGCTCTGCAATCAGGTCGGCGTGGGCTCATGTACCCCTTGTCCTTGGCTGAGTCCGTACCAAGCGTCTACCATGCGTGACCTCTGCCAGGTGCCAGGCACCTGAAATGCACTGCACCTGCCCTGCAGGAGCTTACATTCCAAAAGGAAGGGGAGACCAGGAAAGCCACCACCTAGCACCTAGCATGGGCTGGACAGCAGCAGCCTGGGCCCTGCATGGGCAGCTCAGGCTGGAGCACCCATCTGCCCTCAAGTCTGACTGTGCAGAAGGATGCCAACCACCTCTGTTCCATGTGCTGCCCCCAAGTACTCAAAGGCTGGCCCGGGGACCAAGAATAATAAGCCACACAGGGACCACGAGGTACTGGGATTCCACAGCTTTTCTTTTGAACAATTGCATGCCTGGAAATAATAATTGAAATAATTCAACCATAAATGACATATTTTTTTATTTTTTTTATTTTTTTATTGGTTGTTCAAAACATTATAAAGCTCTTGACATATTTTGAAAAAGTGAAAACTTGTCCATTTTCTCCAAATTTCAAAATCTTTATAAAAGCAATGTCATTATTTAGCCTCATGAAACATCCAATATTTATGCCATCTGAGTTTTCCAACTTAACTTTGCTGTTCAATTGAAAATGCTTTAGTAAATTCAGCTGGCACTACCAGTTAAGTCAGAGCAAGGGCATCTGTCTACACTTCCTTAGAAACCAATGTGTTGAAGGAGAAAGTCTTTGCAATGGATGCGAGTCCAGAGATACCCCCTCTTCCCATGGCTAATATGAAGGAAAACAGCCCCCGTGCCTGAGCTACATGGTTTACCGAGGGCACAGCACACACTGCTCTCCAGTTTAACTCAAAGTAGCTGAAAGAGGATGGGGGAGATGGAATAGGGTACCCGCAAAGAGCATCCCAGAGCCAGCAGTGTCAAGCGCTCCACGACAGGTGTGTGCTTGACTCTGTCTAACATAACTGACAACTTTAAGACCATTTCAGTGACTTTTCTTTAAGATTTTTGAAAAGAAAAGGATAGTTGAAACGGAATTTGGATTTTCAGGTATGAACATACATCTTTGATGTGACCTGTGTCTGTCACTGGAGATGGGCATCCCCACACCAGTCACATGATCACTCCAAAACACCAAGAGACAAAAAGTGTTGATCAACTACATGTAACGACACTTCCTTTAACAGTGCAACCTCATTGGTTTTAGAATCTAGCATCATGTTCTCCAGTTAATAATGGCAGAGAAGAAATAACTGATGGAAAGAATCACACACCCCAGAGATACTGACTGTGGTGGAGAATACTGTCAAAGACTGAGTCTCCCTACTAAAAATCAAAAGCTGAGCATCCCGGGACTGCTTGGGGTTATCCAGAATGGTGCATCTGAGAAAATGCTCAGAGTTAATGAAAAAGGGGTTTATTTTCAGACAGCAAGGAACCTTGAGCTGAAAACACTGAGGACATTAGTGGACTAAGGTCACATGACCAAGGACAGCAGCTCAGGACTGGATTCCATGTTTGTTTTTCCCGTGCAGCCACATGGTGGTCAGTGGACACCACAAGGGCAAACTATATCTTGGACAGCATCAGCCCTGGCCACTGTGGCTCTCTCTGCTCACTTTCTATTTATTCTCAGAGCTATTCCAAGCACTCTCATTGTCACTCTTAGCACCTTTGTCCTGACCTTTCTGTGTTCTAAGTGTCACGATGTCCCCAGGCACCTGGACGAACACCTGTATGAGCCACTGGACAGAGTGCCTGTGACCACAGGAGCACTCATGTCACAGGACCTGGATTTGATGGGCTTTGCACACTTCTGTGAGACTAGAAAGTTCCTGAACAGAAAACCTTCTCTAGAGGACTAAAATTCATTTCCAGACAAGGGAAGAAACAGAAGAACAAAAGGTGGGATTCACACTGCGAGAGCCCTGGTTCCCTAGCGGAGCACTGTGTAGTCAGAACCCTGCCCAAATTGTCACTGGGCAAGTGGCTAAACCCCATATCGTCCTGGATGAAGAGTGGGTGTTGCTGGGTCTTGTGTCCTACCAGAGGTGAAGGACAGGTAGGTGCCAAGGTGTCCAGGGTCCTGCTAGGGAAGCATCCAATTCACCTGACTCATCCAATCTCTGTCACTGTGACCGAGCTGCTCCCTGAGGATTCAGACTTACTTTCCAAGAGCCATAGGTCTTAGAAATGTGTGCTCTAGAGAGCTGCCCAGGTGACACAATGCACGCCTAAACTATGACTCTGCCGTCAAATCATGATTTTCACACGACCCTCCCCCACCTAAATACAGATATCTACCTAACCACTGCTGTGAGGACCAGTGACAAAGCTCTTAGGGCCCAGGCGCTACTCCCACCCGGTGGGATGATGGTGACTTCACCACCAAGCCAGGGTCACCTAATGGCACAACTGACCTGAGCCTCCAGATCCCAGCAGAGGCTGCAGCCCAGGCAGCCAAGGCCAGCATCAGCCTGTCCCCTGGTCCTCCCCACAGCAGAGGGTGAGGAAAGGGGCAGAGCCTGACCTGTCAGGTAGACATGTCAAGGAAGAGCCACTGGACAGAGCACCTGTTTGCATGAGGGTGGTGAGAATCAGAGGAGTGAGCTGGGCGTAGGCTGAAAGAGGAGGCCAGGAAGGGACTAGGGGACGCATGCTGGGCCATGTGGCCAGAGTGGGTTCTTTGAGAGAGGCGACCCAGCAGAGGGACACTCTTGAGATGTGGAGGTGGCCTGTCCTTTGAAAAGGAGAATTTAATGTGGGGCTCAGAACCTGGCTCCAGAGAACACACTATTGGGGCTGGCGCCTGCTGTCTAGGAGAGGTCCTGGGAGGAATGGGTAGGTGAGAAGGTACTGCCCAGGAAGGAGCGGCTCCCACTGGAGCATTTTCTGCACAAGACTGTTTTCTCCACCACTGTGCCATTCTGTTCACATAGCAAGATGGGGACAGCCACTTTCTCAGGGAAGGTGAGGCTCCATACTAAATTCTTTTATGACCCACAGGTTTGACCTCCAAGTTATTTCTTAGTGGTGACAGGCACAGGTAATCCGGGGGAAGAAACTGGTTTGTCTGTGTTTAATTAAGAGAATCTCTGGAAGGGAGAGAAACCGTGCAGCAGGGTATCATGAGAAGGCACATGAAGGGGAGAGGTGTGCAGTTCCTGCTGGACCACCGGGGCTAGCCCCAGGGCGTGCTGTTCATGGTGGACCTTGTAACTGGACAAGGATGCCCTGACCAGAGGGATCAACTACAGTGCCTGCCACAGTGATGGCCTCAAATGACAGAGGCTCCCACTGAGGATATTTAGCTTAGAGAGGAAGGTGTTGAGGGAGGAGGGTGATTCTTACAAGGAAGGATAGGGACAGCAGGCTCCTGCTGTCACATCTGCATGTGAGGTGGTGACCCCTAACCTGGAAGGTCTGTCAACCTGCAATAAGGGCATCAGGCCCACCCCCACTGCAGTGCTCCTTGGCATATGGAACAGGCGAGGCTGCTGGACTGAGGGCACTCAGGAGGCCCTTGGTGCTGCCTGCTTTCCAGGACAAACTGCAACCTAAACTGTCGCCCATGAAGCACAGGCTCCTGGTGACCTCACTGCAGTCCCGAGTGTCTTCTGCTCTGCAGAGCTGCCTGGGCCTATGGCTTCCTCCCTCCTCCCTGCCCACTGCTCTGCCCTCTTGAGAGGTGGACATGCTCTCTGAAAGGAAAAGGGCCAACTGAGAAATGGACACACACGAAATCCTGAGTGAGAATGAATTTCCAAAGCTGCAGCTCCTGGCTGTGGAGAGGGGCTTCGGGACCAGGAAGGGTCCTTTCCCATGGCTCAGAAACACACATACCATGGTCACCTCTACATCCAACCCCAATCTGCCTGCTATTTGCTGCTGTGCGACTCTTATTTCCTATCCCAAGTTTTTTCGAGAACCTTTATTTAAAAGGTACATCCCCTCCCTTAATTTATTTTCTAGCATCTCAAAAAGGGCTGTATATTAATCTCTCATCTAAACTGTCATACATGTTCAGGTGCCAGTATCAAGCCTCTTGAGCATTGGGTGACTCACTCTCTACCACTGGAGCCCACTCTTCTCCTTCCTGAGAGTGGGTCGTGTGTACCTCCAGCTCTTTGCACCAGGCAGCTCATGGAAGCAGAGGCAGGGTTGGGCACATGTTGGGACCCTTGCTGCGTGCCAGGGGCTCCCAGACAGTTGCCAAGGCCCTAGGGGGGAACCAGTCCCCCAGACCATGCTGCTTCCAGCAGATGAAAATCCGCCCGGGCAGCTGAGGCTCAGAACAGCTCCCTCCTTCAAATGAGGACCGATCCTCTGGAGTAAAGTCGCGCTGCTCTCCGTGCTGGGCTTGCAGGCCCCCTTAGTGTCTGTCAGGATGGCTCTCTTGCTGCACGTCAAATCCAGATTCAACCAACCACTGCTTAAAAATAATGAGGAAGAAATCGCATCTGTATTGAACATGGGCAGACTCTTTCTCTTGACATTATGACCTGAATGACCCAGCCCGTGGCTCTAGGAACAATCACATTGTGTTAGGTACTGTAGGTCACCTGGAGGGGATGCTCAGCACCCAGGAGGAGGCACCGAGGTTAAACACAAGCGCGTTTTGTATGGGTGCTTGGATATCCTGGGACTTTGGCGTCTATAAGGGGTCCTGCAACCAATACCCCAGGGGTTCCAGAGATGATTACAAAACCATTTATATTTGAATACAAATCTGCATTTATATCTTTATTATTAATTCCTCTGCTCATCATTTGTGATGAGTTATAGGTAAAATGGAAAAACTCATATGGAATATTTTATATTTTTTCTCCAAATTATACTAATGAGCTTCATAATTCGAACTAGTAAGTTTTCTCTTAAACCTATCCCCCCCCCCCGAAATACCAGTAAAACACTTTTTTTTTCAGGAAAATAAATTTCTAAAATGCTAAAATTACTACACATTAAACCAGAGGAAAGTATATTAAGTGAATATTTGGAGTCTGTCTGGCTTAAAACCAGAAAGCATGGAAATTAAACCTTTAGGCTGAAAATTTAACATAACTTAAAAGTTCTGCATTAGAGTCAGACTAACAGTGCTTTCTCCAAGTTGGTTTTTAGAAACTCCTTGAAGCTTTGAATTATGAAAGGGGAAAAATTCCCCCAAAAGAAATAGAGAACTTCAGCGTGATGATTAATTCTTAGGAGATTCTCTCTCAGGCTGTTGAGAGTTCTCGGCCTCCCACCCAACTTTCAAGATGGCCTCTGCTTACACAGCGGTGCTGGGTCTAGACAACCCGGTTCTTCAGAAGCCGTCCCCAACGTGGACAGGCCCAGGGGAGCAGGACTCGGCCACTTGTTTGGAACTAAAGCTCAGAGCAGGTGCCTTGAGTCTAGAAGTTTCCCATCCGCCATTTTCTCCAGAGTTGAGTGACGTGGGCAGAAGCTCCTTCATGGGCAGGCCATCCCCTCTTGCTCAGCTCCAGTGCAGCAGGAGGGGCAGGGTGGACACATGGGCAGTGACTGACCCACAGTGGCTCCTCCTTCTGTCCCTAGCCCTGTGTCCCCGCTCATCACCGGGGAATAATGCAACTTTTCATCTCCTTGCCATGAAGAAACGTGCCCTATTTCCATAACAGTGTTACAAGGCTTTGGCTCCTTGAATTTTCATGTCAAATCTGTATGTGAGAGAACACAATGACGATTTTAGCAGGTGAAAGACATATGATGAAGCGTGGTCCTGTCAGTCACTGTGGTCACACCGAGGAGAGGAGGAGACGTCTCTGTGAACAAAATGACTGCGCTCCACCACTTTCCACTTCCCAAGGTAGAAGAATGCCACTGTGAGAAAATATAATTAGCTCTCCTCTGCTCACATCTACCACACACCTAAATAAAATCATAAAAAAAGGACAAAGAACTGAGTTTATGGTGCAAGATGAGACATTGGTGGAAACTGGGTAATTTCTTTGGAACCACCACACACATGTTGGCCACTGACCACAGACAGACTGGCTTACAGTTCATGACTTTTTGGCAATGAATCATTGACTTTCATCTGTTCCTGGCAAAACAACTGCCTGCTTGAATTTGACCTTGACCTTGAGATGTCATCCCTACCTTTCCACACCCATTTCCTCACTCTTGTCTTCAAGTACAGTCCTGACTGCTCAGGTCTCACAAATACCAATGTCCTCTATTTGTAATGAGTCCAATCCTCATAAAACCATTGTAAGAACACAGCTGTAATGCCAGCAATTCAGAAGGCTGAGGCAGACAGATCACAGGTTTGAGGCCAGCCTCAGCAACTTAGCAAGGCTCTGTCTCAAAAAGAAAGAAAGAAAGAAAGAAAGAAAGAAAGAAAGAAAGAAAGAAAGAAAGAAAGAAAGAAAGAAAGAAAGAAAGAAAGAAAGAAAGAAAGAAAGAAAGAAAGAAAGAAAGAAAGAAAGAAAGTTATAAATATCATAAATGGAAAAGCATTTAATACTCCTCACCACCCACCATAGCTTGCAGCAAGGTTGCTGTAGAACACTGTGTCTCCCTGGTGATCACGTAGGAGACAGGAGCTACCGATTATTGCCACTTCCCAGTGTCTCAAGAAAGGACCAAATCACACACCATTAGCCCAGGAAAAGAGCTAAATTCAGAACTAGAAGAGAAGTTTCCACTGAGTGCATATCATCTTTGCAGGACCCTAACATTGCCAGGTGCTGAGTCTGACCATCCTGAGTGAAGACTGTCTATACTCACATGAGTCCTGCAGCTGCATAGCCCAGACCTCGGAGGACTGGCCAGATGACTTTGCTCTCTCTCCTGGGGCACCTCCTCTTTTCCACACATGCATGCTGTGTCCCCAGAGAAAGGATGCAGTTCTGAGGCTACTGAATGAGGGAGCAGACCCCTGTGAGGTTCCCAGTGTTCTTGCGAGGGCTTCGTGCCCCACCCTGCCACTGTCCAGCCCTTCCTTCCCTCTGGTCAGTGGTGGCTGTGCATTCATTGCAGGTGACAAGGCTGAGGAAGCTTTCATGTTTATTTGGAATTTGAAAATGGTGCTAATTTTTACCTGGTCTTTGCAGCACATGCATTGATGGGATTTAATGCTGCCTGTTACTGGTAGATCAAATTTCTCTCTCAGCAACAACAGAAGCCTCTTCAACATTAATTGCTGTATGCAGAGCTGACATATTTGGGGTACACAAGCAAGGCTCACCCCAGGTCCAAGTGTACCCGACCCCTCAGCAGGGCTGTTTCTTATGCCTGCACAGGAGGGCCACGTTGGCAGGCCCTGAGCACTCAAGACTACTGCCTGAGAACCCCATGTGAATCTACTTCCAAACACTTTTTTCTCTTTGTGATAATATTTCATTCATGGGTGACAAAATCTGTTTTTGATCATGAACTTTAAGCCTATAGCTCCATTGGAAATTTAGAAGATATTATTGTAGAGGGATGGTGACTTAATCACTTTTGATGAAAGGAACCAAATTTTAGATCCAGTCAAAAGAGCAAAGGGCAGTGAGTGATGTATTGAAGCATACCTTACATTTTGCTTTGTTGTTTTGAAAATGAGAACTCAGCTAAAACTGTGATGGTTAAATAAAAGCCGTTATGGTAGCAAAAGGCACTGTCACCTCTGAGAAACAAGACTGCCTCCAATGCAGCAGCTTTTGCTCTTTGCAACCTTACATTTTACATTTAGTGACAGGGTTTTTTTTTTCAATGTCACACATTGTAAATTGAAAGAATTTTTAAGGGGTGGAAAAAACGAGTGACGGGGTACAGACTCCGTCACGCCCATTTGTGACTGTGGCACTAGATAATTAGTGAGACCTTCTCAGCATTCTCTGGTGTTTGTGTTATAACCTGGGCTCTCTATTAGAAATGAGGCAGTAAAATCTCCCTGAAGAACGGCTGAGCTGCGTGCCAGGATACGGGACCATAAGGGCTACGTTTTGTTGGATTTTTATTATAACATGTGCTACATTAACTCACTCACCTTTAAAACTTTTTTTTTTCCTATTTGGAGGTTGCCCAAACATTTTTAAGTTGTTTCCTTATTTTTACTGATTATAGGAAAACCTCAATCGTGTCCCCAAACTCACATTTGAATGATAATAAAAAATCATATTTTACTACCCCAGTATTGGCAGGAGGTTAAAATATCACTTTGAAAAGCACTTATTCACTTATTTTTATTTTTCAAAATCACAAGCCAGCCTGGCTGAACTGAGACATGTGGTTGGTTTTAACTTCAATTTGTTTTATTTGGAAAAAAAGCATATTAATTTGAGTATTCTAGAATGCAAGTTGGGCAGGTCCATAAAAATAAACACAGGGCAAGTTCTGCAGGATCTCTAGGGTGCAGGGGAAAGTCTTAAAGTTGAGAAGAAATTAAGAATCCTTGGATATCCTAACGGTGTTGGGTTTAAGAGACAGATCTTGTATGGACTTGTTCAATCATGCTAGCTCAACACAGAGGGAGGGCAGCCTGGGCGTTGTTGAAGAATAGCATCTCTTCGTAATCTCCAGTGGGCAAGAGACAAGGGAACTGCTGTCTGAGCTCTCCTGACCTGGGGTGGCTGCCTTATGTCTCAACACAGCCATGGAGACACGTCTCCAATCCTGTGTGGCCAAGGATGGGCCATGTCTCTGGACCTCTTGGGAATCAGCAAGTAGTCACCGGAACCTGAGAAGAATAGGTTGCATGTGTGTGTTTTCTGTGACAACTCGACCATCCCAGAAATCTGTCCCTGCCTTTCTGTTCTAGCAATGTCAGCTGTGGTCAGACACGAGGTTGAATACGCACAGCAGCCCAGCTGGATGGCCTCTGCTCTGCTCACATCCTGACCTTCCCTCTCAGTGGCCTTCCTTCTCTGACGACAGCACCTCTTCTCCCTGCGAGCAGACGCCCAGCCTCATGGCCACTCAGCACTTGTGCCAGGCAGCTTATTGAACGGCCCTAGTCTGGACTGTGGGCTTTGGGGAAACATGGCACCAAGGAGGACTCACACTCACACAGTGTGGACCCTCAACACTGGCTTTAGGGGATAAAAGGGAGAGGGCTGTGGGGGGAAATGATACCACTAGTAAAGCTTGCAAATGCTTATAGGTAAATTCAATAAAAAAAATCTCATGAATACACCCTGGCATTACACCATATCTTAATGGTGTGTAAAGAGTGCTTCTGTTTGCTGATATGATAAACCTTTCCTTCCGTGTTTCATTGTCAACTCTTTGAGATATTTCATTTTCAGAAGTATTTTCAGGTTATCAACATGGTAGTCAAGAGTCCTATGGCTCCATCGGTCATTCCATGAGTGTTAGCAACGATTCTCATGACCCAGGAACTCTGGCCTGCCGAAAGCTAAGGGAACAAAAATTCCCAAAGAGGAACATCAGTGACTGCGACTCCAGCATTCTGTCCCCACTGTTCCCTGAGGACCTAGAATAGCATCTGGCTCATCATGGAGCTCAACATGCTCCATACGTATCTGCAGAAGGCACCAGGACCAGCCCAGCACTGAGGCTGAGAAGGAGCACCCAGATGCAGGAAGACCACACGGACTCCCTGGTCCAAGACCCGGAGCTCAGGGCTATGTGATGAACTCCTGCAAGGACAGCTGATTCCCACCAGCCTTCAGGAATTTTCAGAGGTACTGAGTTTCGTGATTAGTTCAAAGACGTGCTTCTCATAGCTCCCACCATTCATTTCAGTCTTGAAAATGATTGTCCCAGTCCTTAGAGTTTACCTTTATGGCAGCCTTACAAAAGAGAGACACTTTAACAATGCTCCTGAAGAAATTAGAATGATGTATTAATATGCATTCCAAAATCTGAGGACAAACTTAAAACACACGTCTCACTGAAGGAGCCCATTCTGAAAGATGAGAAAAATATACACTTTTAATAACTTTTTTGGTTCTTCAAAATGCTCATTTGGCAAGTGTGAAGTGAAGACGGTTTACTCCCTGTAATAACATTCTGAATGTATCTGCAGCTGTAGAGATCTAGGCATATTGCAGGGTCCTCTCTACAAATGGTTCCACATATGTGACTGATGTCTGAGGAGACTTCACAGAGAAATGATAAAGGGGCTGGACATACGTTCTATGAGACATGTGGTCAACACAGGACCCACTACTGATGTTCCCCCAAATTGGAAACGTTATTATATGTGCCATAGCCCTACATATAAACATGGTTAGTCTGCATGCATCCACTTAGAGCAAATGGGGCATAAACACTTTGGACATATGACGTATATGACTAAGCACCCACAAATACAGATTCTAGGGTGATTAGTTACTTTTTGATTCCATCTTCTCTGCAATAGACCTGCAACTTCCTATCAATGATGTCATGCAAGCACTGCGGGCCTGTGAGACTGGAGTCTTCTGAAGGGGACATGCATTTGCTCGTCTTTATAACCTGGGAACATTATCCACTCTAATTCACTTTAAAATAAATTCTCAGCCTGAGCATTTGGACTTCAATAGCAGGGTAAATTCCAAGTAAAACTCATGTGTATGCGAGCATAAGACACTGATTCTTAGAGGAGATTTTGCTTTCTTCCAACCCTGAGAGAGATGATGGATGGTAGGCCAAGAGATGGTTGAATGGATGAATGAATGGATGGATAGATAGATAGATAGTAGATGAATGGATAAATGGAAGACAGATAAATAGATGGATGGATAATTGTAGATGGATGAATGAATGTTTGGAGGATAGGTAGATAGGCAAATGGATAGACAGTGTAGATGAATAGATGAATGGATGGATGGATGGATGGATGGAGAGAGGGTCAGCATATTGATGGATGGATGGATGGATAGACTGGAGATGGGTGGAGGATGGATGTATGGATGAACAAAAATTAAGTAGGAATAAAGAGTTTATATCTTCTCAAGAGGTGTGAGACTAGTAGCCAAGTTAATGTTTCCTTAATTCTTTCACCACCCACTCCTAAAAAGCAATGAGATTCACTTTGTGCAGCCTAAGCACCCTCTAAAGCAGGACAAATAATCTACATTCTGGGTCAGGATTTTGCATCCCTTTGCCTGCGGTTCCTCTGGCTCCAAGAGGCTCTGACAAATAGTTGTAGCAACGCTCAACCCAACCAAGGCATTGCTCTTAGTCTGTGCTGCCTCTTTCTCCTGCTCACTGCTGAGGAAACAGCTTTAGTCTCCACCGGGTACAAATCCAAGGACAAGTCGCGCATCCCCAACCCCATGAAACTCACTCTGCCCTTGGAGTATTGGGCACAAACCCGAGAGTATTTCAGCACAAACACATGTGGGTGCGGGCTGTGGGGCCCACCATGCATGAGGCTTGGGAGGAACCCCGCTAGCAGGACTTTCCAGAAAAGGCAGGGGAGAAAGTGGAGGCCTAGCCGAAGCTGTAAGGAGAAAGAGCCACGCGCAGAACACTTTGGACCTTAAACTACGGAGTGGGCTTTAAAGGTTTTAAACTTAAAATAACATTGGAGGGAGGATAGTTCATTATTACTATATTCAGACTAAAAGTCTGATTTTAAAAAATCATTTTCACACTGGGGCCTACAAAATGGAAATTAAGGTAGGCTGTGGAGAGCAGGAGGTGGAGTGGAGGGCGCGCTTGAGCCTGTGGAAAGTCCACATAAAACCTGAAATGTTAACACGACTTCTTTCACCTCTGGTGAATTTATAAATGAAACTTTTTTTTTCCTTTTTTAAGGCTACAAATTCATTAGTATATCCTTGGGAATGACGGATTCAATTCAAAGACTTAATAATTCTGGTAACTCTAATCGGAGCCATTATTTCTAATTTCTTCATATGAACCGGGAACACGGTGACCTCATGGTTTTACCGCACTGCGCAGCCTCTGTGGGGCCGCGCGGCTGGCGTGTGTCATAAAGCTGGCTGATGGTTGTAAAACTCATTATTTTTTTTCTCTTAGCTAAAGTGCGTGATAGCCAAAAATTTAAGTGGAAAGCTATTAAAGTTTCAGAAATCCCAACCTTACATGTTTTTTCAAATGTTCTTCTCTGCTTTTGTGGCACTTGGTGTCACAGTTTCTGACACTGGGCTATGGGAAGGCCACGCCTCGGGCTGCAGACCAAGAGCTGCAGAAAGGGAAAGGCTGGGCGGTCAGCTCTGACCTCCACCTTTGCCCCACTCTTCCCGGACACTGGCAAACACAGCGGCAGGGATCAGGAGGAGATTAAAGACAGCTGGTTAAAGGAAACACTAAGCATCACGAGTAATGACAAAGGTGACCGAAAAGTTGGGCTTCTGCTGGGCTCCAGCCCTGTGTCCCTGTTCCTGGAGGACGGTGAGCAGCCAGGAAAGCTCTGGGGCCACCGTGCAGGCTGGCTGTGTGTCAGGCTCTGGCCGGCCTGGCTCTGTGGCCAGGACTGGGGAGCAGGGCTCTAGCGGTCAAGAGGTCAACTAGATGACTGCTGACTTTGACCAGTGGACGTCTTCACCACAACTCCTGGGCGAGTCCGCGACAGACAGAAGGTTAACTGAAAATCAGCAGAGAGAACCAGGGGGAGGTCTCTCCATAGGCAGAAATGGAATCCCCTTTGATTGTTCCAGAAGTCAATTTTAGTCCTGTTTCTCCTACAATTAAGGCAGTGGAGAGCTTTGGAAATTCCCTCCCTCCCTTCCTCTCTCTCTCCTCTCCTCTCTCTCTCTCCCTCCTCTCTCCTCTCTCCTCTCTCTCTCTCTTTTTTTTTTTTTTTTTTTTGGGGGGGG
>NW_026000068.1:3063038-3083287 GCF_001458135.2 Marmota marmota marmota | reverse complement strand
TCCCTCCCTCCCTCCCTCTCTCCTCCCTCCTCCTCCCTCCCTCTCTTCCTTTCTCCCCAATTCTTTCCCTCTCTCTTTTTTGATGGATATGCCGCTGTGCTGTTCACTTTAGCTTCTGCTTTCACGTAATCTGAAAGTGCACTTGAAAACCACGTTCTCAGTGAGTTTTTGCAGTGTGGAACAGCCCTCAGAACAGAGAGGGTTTCTGCTGGGAGGATTCCTTGGGTTTTCCCACCAGGTTGCAGGTATGTGCCTGAATTTCTGAAGCAAATTTGGTACCATAAACAGAAACCAGCATGAGAATCTGTGGGAACAGAGTCTAACCCTCTGACATCAGTGTCTATTTTGGGTTGAAAATGACTATCTGCACTGTGACAAGGACTTCTGATGACCTGGCAGCATCCCTCTCTCCAATTTTCCTTGTTGATCCTGCTCTCTGGTTTGCAGCTGGTCATGTGGCTCCTCGTAACACAGGCCAGATGTCCCAGCATCCCTCACAGGGCCATGTGACTAAATTCTGACTAATGGACTGGAAGAACTTTCGAGAGGGCCTTCAGCAACCTTTACGCATCAAATGGTGCCTTCAGGGGAGCTCAGGTCACTTGTGCCAGAGAGGACCAGTCATCAACTTAGCCTTCAAATTTTCCAAATGGGAGAGGGACCATTTCATCTCACTGTTTCATGTTAATTTACAGGTTTTTAACGGTTACTTTTGTCTAAATGTAATACTAACGTATACAGTGGTCAGAGAGCAAAAATAGCACCATTTTTCCCTCAACCCATTCGATAAAATGTAATGAAAGAAAAGATGAAAATCTACAAAATGCCTGGCACAGACAAGAATTTCAAGACATCATTAAATAGCTCATTGAACCCTGCCAAAAACATGTCAATTCAATAAAAGGAATCAAAATCATTATTTAACTGACTCAAAAGAAAATCAATCTGAAAAGCCCTGTTACACACAATTTAAATATTAAATATCTATTAGCGTTTATTTAGAACATTCCAGAATGTGCCAACTTTGCATTCCTAAGGGTTAGGATCATTTCAAAAGAGATGGAAATGAACAGATTCCGTCTGTGTGAGCCCCGTGCACTGATGCACTGTTAAGAGGAATGTGGTGGCCCTTGAAGTTCCCGACCCTCCGCCTTTATCACATCTCAGCCATGCTGTGCCCACCAGAGTGAGGATGGGGACATCATTCCACTCTCGGCCCAGGGGTCCTCGGTGCTGTGACCATATTTAAGAAAACCCCTTCGCTTCAGATGAGCCAGAGGAAAAACAGGAGTCTTTCAGTAGTATTTAAATCATGCCAAAATAAATCACAGGCAAAACAAACGCAACTTTAAGTAGAGGACAAACACACTCTTCAGCCTGAGGGTGCTCACAGCTTGCCTAGCACGTCCTGCTTCCCCCCTCTCTCAGCTGTTCACTGAACTTGCACCTGTGTCTAGACCTGCAAGGTGGGTCAATGTGGAGGCCAGCGCAGCGGATGTGGAATGAGCTCTCCAGGGGAAGAGACAACGGCAGACACACCCCAGAGCAGGTGTTCACAGTTGTGGAACAGGGGTAGGAGCGCTTTAATTTACTCACCAACAGAAAGTGTACTTTTCTTCCTAGGTATCTTGTAAAATGACCCTCAGTCACTCCAGCATCAGAGTGATGAAAGTCTGTGTGTTCTTCCTCTCTATCATCCTGCTGTGGTCCAGCATGCTGTGCAAATGACATGCTAAGCCTCTACGTGGCCCAAGGTACATGACCTGGATCTGCATGCATGCTGAGACCCTGGGTCTGTATATACACCATGACCCTGGGTATGTATGCCACCATGACCCTGGCTCTACATGCACAGTGTGACCCTGGATTTGCATGCACACCATGACCTGGGATCTGTATACACACCATGACCCTGGTTCTATATGCACAATGTGACCCTAGATTTGCATGCATACTGTGACCCTGGGAATGTATGTAAACTATGACAGTGGCTCTGCATGTACACTATGACCTTGGATTGGTATGCACATCATGACCCTAGCTCTGCATGCATACAGTGATCCTGGATCTGTATGCATATCATGATCCTGGATCTGTATGCACACCATGACCCTGGGTCTGCATGCACAATATGTCCCTAAATCTGTATGCACACCATGACCCTAGATCTGTATTCACACAATGACCCTGGCTCTACAGTCACAGGTGACCTGGATCTACATGCAGAGTGTGACCCTGGATCAGTATGCACACAGGTGGGCAGCTTGCCACAGCTTTGAAACAATAAGCTATCAGCATTCCCATGACTTGATGGAGTGAGATTTCTACTATGCTCCACAGTGTGAAGACACACATGGAATTTAGAAGACTTGATGTTTAGAGAGAATTCAGTTCCAAGACTGCTGCAAGAAGGAGCTTTGCCTCTTGGTGGACCTGTCTCACTATATGGGAAAATTTCAGTGCTATGCACCCCATCTCCCCCAGTTAAGCCTTCCCATCTTTAGATTCCTGGCCACTTCTCCTGACATTTCTCATGAGTTTCCCGAAGTCTGACTCTTGTGGAGTGGGGACTGGAGCTGAGCAGGACACTGAGAAATGCTGAGAAAGCCACTTGCCATGGCTGTTGGGCCCTGCACTGCTGGGCGATGGACTGTCTTAGGACTCAGTGTCCTTCATACACAGAATGAAGAGCACGCACTGTCAGTGCCAGCTCCCCCCAGCAGTCCCCAGTCCACGGAAGCCCCCTTTGTTGCCCAACACCCCCACCTCCCTTGCAGTCATTCTTTTGGCTTTGATCACACAGATTAGGAGATTTGTCAGAATTACCTGCTTTCATGTCTGGATTCTTTCCTGGGACATTTGGGATTTGTCCCATGTTATTTCAACAGCAGATGATGTTCATTTTCAGTGCTGTGTAGTGTTCCATAGCATTCTACCATGATGGGCATGTGGATTGCTCATATTTCAGCCTGGTGCAGAGGCTGCGGCTGCTGGGAACAGCCTGGCCCTTCTCTTCCAGATGGAGCAGGTGTATGTGAGTACACAGTTTGGGTAGGTGTACACCATGCAGCCATTTGGGGATTATGTATGTCTGTATTCAGCATCAGTAGACCACCAAATTATTTTCCAAGATCACTGTGCCAACTTCTGATTACCACGAGCAGTTTCCCAGGGACTCGGAGCCACTCCACATGTTCACAAACACTTGTTTATTTGTGTGGTGCCAACTTTAATTTTAATTTGCATTTCCCTGATACCTAATGAGCTCCTGTCATTTCGTATGCTAATAGCTACTTGGAAGGCCTCTTGCGCCATGATGGTTAATTCTCTTATCCATTTCAAATTAGGCCTTGCGCCTTTTTCTAAACCGACACGAAGGTGTTACACGTGAGGACTTTATCGAGTAATGCATTTCTAATGCCTTCCTTCTCCCTGCCTTCTTAACAGGGGCACTGGATGGACAGGGGTGCCTTCTGTTTTGCTTCAGTGATCCAGCTCTAAGATGAGAGATGAACCTGCTCTCACCTTTTCACTCTGTGAATATGGCCGTGGCTCACCTTATAAACTATATAAGGTATCGTGAGGTAATGTGAAGAAGAAGAACCCTAAAAACAAGGAGATCCCCTGAGTCCTGGCCTGGCCTCTGTCTCCTTTGCTTTTCATGGCCTCGATGTCAATCCGGGCACCATAGTTCTCTGATGCCGTCCTCGCCCTCTGGAGACGCCTGCTCCTGCTGCTGGAGTCTGAATGACAGAGGCTGGGATGGGATGCATTTCCGTCCTAAAATATGGCAGAGCACTTGCAGTGTGCACAGTGTGGCAGGTGCTGTTTCTGAAGTAGCTACTCAAGTCAGACTACGGCACGTCTGTTTCCCATACGCCCGTGGTTTGTATTTTAAGTTATTTATTTACCTACACAAATCAAAGCATAGGCATTATTTGTCTCTTGAGTGAGTTTTATCATAAACTCTTAGAAATGGATGTACGGCAAGGGCAATTGAATGTTTGTTTGGGTTTTTCAGACTCTCAGCAGGTTCAAGAATCTGGAGGGTTTTTTTTAGACCTTCTCCGAGGTGAAAGAAAGCAACTTTTATAGCTCTGCAAAATAGGATTCCCTGCCTCCAAGGAACAGTCTGAAAACCCCTGCAGCTTCCATAAAACACTTTATTTAGCTGCTCTTTGCATTTTGAATACATTCATTCTTTAGAGGCATAATTTGCTGGTGGAAAGTGCATGTTTGCTTTATATTGTGTTTCATACATTGTGTTTTATACCATTTTACAAGAACTTTCTATATGAACCTTTAATTTCATGCATTCTCATACAAATTAGTTGGTACTTCTGCATATGGGATATTTTCCTGATTTTTATTGTGAAAAAATATGTGAAGAAAAATCACCCCTTGGGTGAAAAACACATGCATACTAGAGTAAGATCTAAAGTGAGGACCATGTGCAACTTCTCTTTTACTCATTGTAGACCTGAAAGTACATAGATGATGGTTATGTCTAAAACACTCGAATATGTCACCCAGGCGTCACAGGTGCTCTTCCCCGAGGCTTTCTGCAGCTTGGAGACAGTCCTCCCTGCACTGCTAGCGGGACCGCAGTTGGTGGCCTCTGGCAGGCAGGAGGGCTGTGCTTACCTCTGCTCGCATCATCCCCAGATTCTTTAGCCTATCGCATGTCTAACCTATTTTTACAAACACACCCAGAAACATAGGTCACATAAAGTGCCATTATTGCAGGGAGGAAGAGACCCCTTCCCGGTTGGCCTTTCAGCATACGCAGCAGCATTAGAAGCCCTGGACACAGGCTGGACTCCCTGCCGGGCTGAGAGCTACTGAACTGCATGCTGCAGTCAGAACCCACTGTCCTCCAAAGCGCACCGTGCTCCACCCTGAGTGCTTCTCTCCACACACTGGAAATTATAATGGAGTACCTCTAGAGAGTGAGGTGACCCAGGAATGGCAAAGGGCAAATTTTCCCCAGGAGAGGGAGCTGACCACCCACTCCAAGATGAACCCACCCACGTGTCTCCAGTCCAAAGCCACAGACATGTTCTCTCTGTATCTATCCATTGTATCTATCCACCAAGGCCCTGGCCCCACACGAGGTTCACACACAGAGCTGATGGCCTCGTCCCCACCCGAGGCCCCAGGAAAGCACCCCTTGTCCTGGGAGGTGAGGGTGCAGACCCAGTGTGGTGTGGGCCGCGGAGCTGGCTTCAGTGTCCCTGCCGTCTGCACAGGAGGGAAGATGGTGTCCCCTCCAGCAAGGCAGCCTGGCCTGGGGAATGGAGTGTCAGTGTCTCCGCCCACAGCCAGATTATTTGGAAGGGTGGGGACAGCAAGGACAGCACACCCAGCAACTTCCTTTGGTGTCCAAAAGGTGAGACACAAACATAGGGGAGTTAGTTTCTTGTCACATCTCAGTCTGACCTCTGGTGCCTCTCTGTGTTCCAGCCCAGAGTGAGAAGACCTGTGCTCATGGACTGTGGGGCAGGAGTCCTCTGTCTGGAGCCCTCTGCTAGCTCAGCAAGGAGGCTCCTGGGTCAGGTGAACAGGAAAGCTCTGGAGTGTGGGGGGTGCATTATTTTGGAGCCACCCTCTGGGATCCGCCTCCTGACCCTGGCAGAGAGAGGCTGGGTTGGAGCCTCCCGACACACAGCAAGATCAGCCCTGGAGAGGAGAGGCTGGGAGTTAGCTCCTGCACCTACCAGCACTTTCTTGAAGGTTCTTTTTCAGGAGTCTTGAGCAAGTGACTAGCCACCTGAAAGAGGCTGCCTTTGGGACAGCTTATTCTGAGACAGACACTCTCCCAGGGTGCAGAGCTGCCTGAGCACTGGACAGAAGTACTTCCCATTGTCTATCAGGGACTATCTGGCTTCCGCAAATAAAACTCTCTGAAACTCACTAACACATCATGATAAACAAATCAAGGAAGTCATTGAGAGTCATTAAAAAAAAAAAGCCAGCGCCAGGGTGCATGAGCTCCTCGTGGCCCGTAGGGGGCGCGCGTGTTCCACCGAGCCCCACGAGCCGCGGCCTCCAGGGTCAGACCCCACATTGAATAGGCCTTTATCGCCACAACAGAGCGGGCTTTCCTAAGGATCCAGCCCTATAAGAAAGGGGATCAAATCAGCATGCGTTTTGACAGTGTAAGCTGCAATCTTAAACTCAAAGCTGTGAGTGAGAGCTCAGAAAAGGAGCGGGCTTGTATTCATCCCGTGAATCGCCTGCAAGAATTCCCCTCTGCCAAATCTGCGGGATCAGCGCGGTTGATTACAAGGGGACTCCCTTACCCAGCGCAGACCCGCTGCTTTGTGAAAGGAGGCACTGCAGAAAACACAGCAGAGGGGCGCCTGTGGCCAGGAGAGGTGACAGGAGGCCAGGGACACGGATAAGTGACCCGGTCTTAATTAAGGCTAAGAGAGGACTGAGTTTTCTGAGTCCCTTTTTGAAATGATTAAGCTACCTTCTCTACAGTAAGAACCTTCCGGAGGAAGGTCCACAGTCAGCCTCCATCCTTGCAGGACAACTCGGAGTCTGGAGGACCTCTCAGAGGCCACTTCCCCCTCTGTTAAAGGAAGCAGCCTGGACAGGATAACCACAGGTCAGTCAGGGCCCTGGGAAGTGACCTTGCAGCAGAGTCTGCAGGCAGAGTTCAGGACCACAGACACGAGGCGGGGAAGCCCGTGACGTCAGAATGAGGGGTACTGGGCCCACAGAACTCTCCTGCTGGAACCTGCCTTGGAATGTGGGTGCTCAGGACGTGTGATGGGCACGGGCTCCGATAAGTGCCTGAGTCCTCAGAGCACTTAGGAAATGAAGACAGCTTTATCCTCTCTTCAGTCTTAAACAACCAGTCAGGAGGGATTACAGTCCAAGAGGACTGAGCAGAAGTGGTAAATTTGTTTGTGGTGACAGATAGGAGAACTTAAGCAAAGACCCTTAATATATGCTTCGATCAGATCCTCAAATTAGCTCCATTGTTATAAAATAAGCTTAAGGACATCCCGGTGGAATAAGTGGGGGACGGGTGCCAGCAACTGAGAGGGTGGGTACAAATCAGTGTGATGAATATTCAGGTGGAAGGCGGGAGGTGACCAGGACATCCCTGCAGCACTGGAGAGACTGCTCTGCAGGCGCTTGGCTGTGGGGACAGTGTGAACACCCAGAAGATTCTCCCAGATAATACTGACCACAAGACCCCCGAGGTCTACAGCTCATATTGCAACTTGGATTATAAATAGGTAAAAATACCTGGTCTGCTTTTTTCTGCTAGCTCTTCCTGTATGCTTTCAGACATACACTAAAATTGTAAAGCCAAGAGAGAGGAGACACCTTGAGGCCATCAGTTCCCCTTTCTTGCCTCACTTTACTATACTAGTGTTGGGAAATGGGCACCCACAGAGCCAGGTTGAATGGAGAGAAGTGGGTCCTGAAACCCAGGAAACTTCTGGGGCACACACCAGTGGTGTGAGCTGGAGTGACCAGGTCACAGCTATCGGCTTCATGAGCACTGATCAACAGAAATGGGATTATCTGCCCAGTGACCCAGCTGCATCCTAGAAAAGTGGCCTTTTAACTGGTTTCAGTCAACAAATTGACACTCAGAGCAAAATGCTGGCACCTGGAAAGTTTCCTTATACCTCTCATAATCTACAGAGCCATCGATTCCCCGGGGACTCTCTACATCATACTGACATTCTTTTCTCAACCTAATGGCTTGTTTTATTATCTGAGAAATGTCTCAGCTGAACACAGTTGTAACCCCTCAGTGACCACTGCGCCCATCACTGTGCTCCTTCCCCTCTGCCTAGCAGGTCGCCCAAGAGGTCGCTCACGTTTGCTCTATCCCAGGGAAAAAGGTGGAGCAGAGTCTGGCAACCCCTGGTCCAGGGTCATGAGGGGGACACAAGCTACCCCTTAGGGAGGACATGATTTCTCCTCCTGCTCTAGAATTTTAGAGATTCCACCTCTTTTCAACCTGGGGACTAAGCTTTGAATGGCTTCCATGACGTTGTTCAGAAAGGCTGCAGTGAGCTCTGTGGGGATGAATGTCCATGCACTTCAAACATGGACAGGTGTCCAGACTTATTTTTTTTCTGAAAACCTTTTTTTTTTTCTTTTTGCCATAGGAGCCCTGAAGATTCAAATATTTTATTAATATCTCAAAATGATATGTGTGGGTCCTGTAAGGTGAAACAATTGAGCTTTTTGTTGTCTAAATTCTCTTTCTGGTTTGAATCCTCATTTTAAACGTCTGTTCAATATTTTATCCAGTCTATAAAAAAGAATGTTAATTAAGTTAACAGCACTTGGGTAAAGCACTAATACAAACATAATTTGCACTAACTTCTAAATATCAGTCAACAGTTTTTAATGTGAGTCCACATGCTACAGTACCATGGCCTGGGCTGCACAACATCACATACTTATGGAGTATCACCAGTCAGGACGTAATACACTGGACAAATGACTTGAGAACTTTAAATTCCATATGCATCCTTCAAATGCTGGTGTTACTACTATCCTTGAAGAGCAGTTGATCAAACTTCACACATATTTTGCAATTACTTTGCAAACATTTTGCAGATATTTGTGAAACTTCCTAGCAAATAAGGAGGGGATAAAGCAGAAGGTAAAACAGGAGCCTGTAAGGGAAACATAGTGGGGAAGGGAGACTGAGGACAAGATGCGGCATCAGGCTGTGGGGGCTCAGAGGGCACCATACCTGTGCGTTCCCAGTACTGTCCTTCTGAAAGGTGTCAGCCCAAATATCATGGGACATTGAGTTCACTGCCGTTGTTTTTAGTAGAAAGAGGCAGGCATTTTGAAAACAAACAAGTGAAAAATACGAAATTCACTGGCAAGTGTGTGTGCTTCAGGGAGGAGCAGAAATGAGGGGCGGCCCTGGCGGCTGGCAGGCTCCAGGGTGAAGCTGAAGAGCACCTGGAGGTGTGCATCCCACACAGTGTGGCCAGACACAGTGGAGAGCACCACCTGGGAGACTGTCATGGGGAAGGGGTGGGGCAGAGGCACACTCCCCCACAGAGGCATTGGCCCTTGGCAATGGGCCCCTATGCGTCATCAGCAACCCTGCACCAGGGAGGGTGTGCCTGTCGGCATTACCTGGTTTTGTTTCTTTTGATGGCACCCGGGTCATTTTGTTGTGAAGCTGGAGCAGCTATCCTAGGTCCCATATGAGTTCCTGGGGCTCTGCTGGCCAGGTGGCTTCCGACGGTGGACATGCATGCTCTCACCTTGCTGGAGACCAAGAGTCCAACCTCAGGGTGTCAGCAGGTCAGGATCCCTCAGAAGACCTGAGGGAACCTGCTCCCTGATTTTCCTGGAGTCTGGGGCTCTTGTAGTCCTCCATATCCCTCCACTAATGAACTGGAGGCTCACGCTAACCTCTGCCTGTCTTCACGTGGCTTCTCCTGAGGCTCTGTGTCTACCTGCTCTTGCAAGGACACAGTCATATTGGTGTCCGTCCTAAGGACCTCATCTCAACTTCATTTGGAAATCTTATTTCCAAGTGAGGGTACATACACATGTCTCTAGGATTAGGAAATCTGCATAGATTTGGGGGATACAATTAAAACCACATTCTTCCTGACTTTGGAGATGAACATGGTGGCTGCCCTGTGCTCACTGAGCATCTTCCTCAGGGAGTTGGGTAAAGCCTTTTCAATGACAGAGCCCACGCACTGTCCCTCATCCTTCTACTCACACACAACCTGACTGGTACTTCAGCTCACGGCTGCACTGGGACAGCCCCAGAAGTGACCCCCCAGGTCAAAAGAAGTTTTAAATGGAAGAAAGAAGTTTGCTCCTTTTCTAAGTATGGAGACCCAAATTGTCAATTTTGTGATTTACTGTAACTTCTGGCATAAAGAAAAATCAACTAAATTCTAAGACATTTAAAAGGTGTGTTGTTCAGTTAAATTCTCTGTTCTTAATAGAGCACCGTATTAACCTGATAAGAGGAAATCATTATTTCTGCCAAAATGAAATAAAGACAAGAACATGCTGATATTTAGTAACAGCTCCTGAAGATGTGTACCTCTAAGAATATCTGCTGATAAAATAACCAGAGATAAAAACACACATGCATTTGCAAAGATAAAGCATCATTACTTAGGTTGAAACATTGTAATCAACATACATATCCAACACTAAAGGTTGGGTAAGTCACCTGAGTACTTCTATTCATCAGCTAAATTATACTCTCCTGGTGAGCCTTTGTACAGAGGAAAAGCCTCAGAGTAGAGGAAGGCCAAGCCTCACAGTAAAATCTGGTTAAACAGATTTTCAAAAATTGAGACCAGCAATCAGCTATGCCTCTGAAAAACATTATCAGCTTCCCTCTTGATGGTTTAATCACCGATGATCTTCATTTTCTTCTGCATACTTTTTTGCATTCCCCAGGTGCTCCATAGGGAAAATGCATCGTGTGAAATTGAGAGCAGAAGGAGCTGCAATGACACGGTGAGTTGGGAGACCTGCCCAGCGACAGCTGGGGGTCGGTCAGCCGGAGGGCTGAGGACTTGGTAGCCGAGGCGCGGGGAGCAGACAGGCGCCCCACTCAAACAGGGTGCCCCTCGCCCGTGCTGCCTGGCTGTCTTACGTTTAGTGAGAAATGGAGGTGCTCTTCCTGATGGAGGATCCAAAAGAAACACTCTGGCAAGGCAAAAACAAATGTTTTCACCATAACATTGAGTTACAGAGAAGACTAAGGCAGAAAGAAAATCCTCCGTGTCACGGCTGTAATAAAAAAGAATAATTAACAATCAGAGAGGAAACTTCCATCAGTGTGGCGATGCAGGAAGGAACTGAGAGCCTTGCTTAACCGACTGTTAAATCAACCCAAATTGTTTTTAATTATAGAACTCATCTTGTGACAACTTTCTAACTTTTTATTTGCGGTGTGCCATAAGGAGGAGACGAAGACGCTTTCTTTCCATCTGTTTTCCGGCTATCACCCAACACACTCATGGAAATTGCCTTAAAGGCTCCAGCGGAATATTCTTCCCTTTGAGTTGCGCTGTGAAGTCATCTGTTACTTCAACCCGAGGGATAGTTGAGGTAAGTTGCCTCGCACTGGGAACTGGGGGCGGGGGTGGAGAAGAATCCAAGGTATGCCTGGCCATCATCCTAGTTTGGGGATGTTTTCAGGCTGCACCCCTCGACTGATGCCCACACCACGCAGGCGCTCCTGGACCGTGCAGCTACTCTGGGCTTAATTGTGGAACTGCACTGTGCACCCAGGTGCTGCCTGAGGTGGACAGAGATGCCCGCCCTTGTGGAGCCCATGTCAAGTCAGTGAACAGGGAGGTTGATTCACTAATTGGATGGAGTTTCTTGCTACCTGCCATTGTATGGCACATGCCTGAGCCAGGTGGCCTGTAATGAGGATGGCTGTGTCCTGTGTCTTCAGAGAAGTCCGAGATTTGGATAGGAAACAAAGAGAAAAGTTAGGGCAGGGGGACAGCAGAATTTCCTGTTCTGAAGCACAGAGAAAATCAGCAGCCAGACTGGGCCTTATCCTACTAACCCTGCTCACCCCCCGTGTGCTGCTCAAGTTGACCGTGCTCCTGGACAGTGGCTACGCAGTTGGCCTTAACAAGCAGAGCAGGTCCAGCTACTGAGAAGCACAGCGGCTCACAGAGGGGCCCATTCCCACCTCCTGGAAAGCACAGAACACGCCTCTCAGAGAGGCGCTGTGTCCCGTCTGCTCCTTCCTGTCTTCTGAAGCCCTCTCACTAACAGGTCAGAAAGAGGAGCAGGTTGCTCAGTTTTTTAATTTTATTATTTTGTTTTATTTTTATTTGAGTTTTCTTTTGGGGGGGGGTACTGGGCATTGAACTCGGGAGCACTTGACCACTAAGCCACTTCCCCAGCCCTATTTTGAATTTTATTACAGCTTCTGAGAGAGAGGGTTGCTTAGCACCTCGCAAAATCACTGAGGCTGGCTTTGAGCTCGTGATCCTCCTGCCTCAGCCTCCCGAGCCGCTGAGATTACAGGCATGCACCAGTTTGCTGAATTTTTTAAAGTCTCAGTCAACAAAAGAGAGGATCACTGTTCTGTGTGTGTGTTCCTAAGTTATCTTCATTTCTTGTTTAGTCCCTTTCAAATATGCCCCAATAGTGTTCTTGACCCAGATTAAGTGTGCCCCAATCCATCCAGAGTAGCACACGCTTCTAAGATGCAAGCATTAGAGTCTCCCCGACACCCTGAGTCCTCTCGCAGTCTGGGCCCAGTGTACCTCTTCTCTTTAGGAGCCTTCAGAATCTTGCCCTGTGTATGACTCTGTCTTTCACCTTGACTGAGCCTTTCACCTTCTCTCTCCATTTAAACTATGTGCTCTTTCCTGAATGAACCTCACTTCCTTTCTCTGGGCCCTTGTGGTCAGGTGTTCCTGACCTGGAATGATCTCTCTCTCTCCGAAGCTGTTGTTTCTATCCTATCAGATTTGAGAGGTCTGTTTGCAGCAGCACGACTCTGCTCACATGGAAACCCTTCCATCATGAACGCCCAGAAATGCTGAGACAACTCAGCCGTTTCTTCTGAAATGCAGAGTAGGAAAAGGCATCTCTCGGCATCAACGAGGGAATTTTTGCTGTGACACTGTGAGTAGTGTCCATGGCACCCTAGAGGGGCCAACAGGGGTTCAAACCCAGCCACTACATGAGGTTGGGGCTTTGGAAGCCTGCACCCCAGATGCAGGATCTACACAGTAAAAGCCAGGTGAGCAACCAACTCAGCGCCTCACTGAAGTGTCTGTTCAGGATGGAGAGCAAGAAGAATGAAAGGAAATTCAGTAGGATAGACAGAACTGAAGAACGTCCATCAGGGATGAGCAAAACGCTGTCAACATCAGAGAGGTCTAAATAAACACTGGTCTAACATCTTACCATCATAGTGACTAGGTGGATTGGGTTAAAGGGAGTTTAATGAATTGGTTAAAAACACAGAAAGAGAATACATCACAGAATGATGTGCAGCTCCTTGGCCATGAATAAAGATTCTTATGGTCAGAAGTGTCCTGCAAGTTTGCCCTGAGGACCAGGCACCACAGGTTAGAAGGGCTGGTGGCAGGGCCTCTGGAAGCCCCAGCACTGAGGGGCAGCCCTGAATGCCTCCACCTAACTCTGGTGACAAGTGGTGAGGTCCATCACCCCAGTCTCCACTAGAGGACTCTCATCGAGGGGCTCCCTCAGCCACACAGGGGCTCAGCCAGGGAACCTACCTCTCCACTCAAGTCTCCTGCTCCCTGTTCCTGAGTTCCATTAGATGGGCAACAGAAAAGAGGAGACTCTGTGACAAGAATCCACAGTGAACCACAAAGGGAAATGCAGATGGCTCCATCCGCTGGAAAGCAACCGTCGTCCCGTGTGGGAAGGTGCGGGAGTAGGGTTCAGAGGTCTCCAGGAGCCATGAGGACTGACCCAACTCCTCCCGCTGGTGAGTGAGGAGCTGCTGAAAGGTCAGGGGAGAAGAGGAGTGGGGCTTAGAACAATGCGGGGGCTTCTGTCACGGGAACTAGCATGGCCGACTGAGCAGAGCAAGCTCGGGTAGGAGAGCCAGCCTTCCACGGGGTGCTGGAAGCAGAGTCCACCAACCAAGGCATCAACCCCTCAGCCAGCCACGATGGACGGCAGCACTAAGGTTTGCTTCAGGTGGAGAAGAACAAGTGTCAGCGACTGCAGAACAGAAGAGGTGGTTTTGGAGGGAAATTAAACCATGCTGGATCCTTACCAGTTCTGAAGGAGGCACAAACAACAAGTGAACCTAGGTGAGTAAGAAAAATAAAACTAATTTGAATATTTAGAAGTACACATGATAATTAGATGATGGTGGTTACAGATAGAATAATGGCTAGCTCATTTGTGGATACATATATTTGTAATAAAGCTAAGGTAATGGATTAGAGGCCAGATATTTTGGTGCATGCCTGTAATTCCAGCAACTTGGGAGGCTGAGGCAGGAGGATTCCAAGTTTGAGCCAACCTGGGTAATCTAGCAAGACCCTGTCTAAAACAAAATATAATATGCAAAGGACTGAGATGTAACTCAGTGGTACAGCACTCCAGGTTCAATAACCAGTGATAAATAATAATGATGGCAATAGTAATAACAAGAATTCCAAAACTGCATACAAAACCCTTGACTTGTTATAGGAACTAACATGGCTGACTGAGGAAGAAGGTAGGGAGGTAAATCAGACTGGACAGGGAAGCAGAGAAACACAACCTGATTGGTGGTATTGTATTCCTGTTGAGTACTATTTAAGTTTTGTCAACAACCTGAAGAAGACAAGACATCACACTTGACTTCCTGTTAAGTGTTCTCTGAGTTTTCTCACAATTTTTACATGGTGTTGGGCATGCATCTACAGCAGGCCTTACTAGCTAGCCCCTGCTCATGTGCTGACTAGAGTGGGGCGCCTGCCATTCTGCCCCACGACTCTCACATGAAGCAGAAGCCACTGTGGTCCCCATTTTCCACAGGTGTAAACTGAATCCCTTGGAGGCCCAGTGCACTGAGGTGATGCAGCCAGACTTGAACCCCATCGCTCTGGCCTCTGCACCAGTCTCCTCACTACTTCAGGGAGTCCCAGTCTAGCCCGAGGGCCATATTGAGCTAGGTGACCCTCGGTCACAGGAGCTGTTCAATGCACCGTGTGTTCAGCAGCAGCCCAGTCCTAGGCGACACATATATTTCCATCTTTGTGCATGTGTGTGTATGTGTGTGTACACATATTGGAACTGCATGGGTAAACTGTTGCCACAGGGGCTTCCAAGAGCAGGTCCCTGCCCCATGCATGGCCATAAAATGTCTCCAATGTTGCTAGGGTCCCCCGGAGGGCCCTTGCACTGTTGGTTGAGAAAGATGCATTATGGAGCGTCTTGTCCATCTAAAGAGTCCTCAGGCATCGTGACCACAGTGGAGTTGCACAGACGGCTGTGAAGAAGAAAATAGCGTGAGATCCCGTGGCCTGGACAGCACTGTCTTCTGGTGGCTTTCCTTCCAGTTATTTGTCTATGCATCTACTTCACAAATTAGGATCGCTGCTTAAACGATAATACATTTCATTCAGTATTACATGAAGAATAATATCCCTACCATTAAATACATTTCAGAGACTATGATTTTAATATTCTTTACCATTCCATTTTATGGCTATCAATTTAATTGAAAATTGTATCATTATTGTAATTTAGGCAGTCTGCAATGTTTCATTACTATGTGTTACATAGAATTAATGCTATATTTATTCTCCTATCTTATGTGTATCTTTAATTATTTTCTTAGGGAAAATCTTAGAAAAATGATTTCTAGGTTAATGTATATTCCTAATTTTTTAAATTTCATCATATGTTTTCATAAATGGCATCCCTGAAATTTTGTTCCTAGTTAAAATTCCAGCAGAAATGAATCAAGCAACTATTTTACTACACGTCTGACCATGTGGGCAAAATCTCCATCTGCACTTAAGGTAGGAGACAATAGAAGGAATCTCATTCTCTTCTCGTTCCTAGAAATACAGTCCCGTGATGTTTTAGATTTTACATGTCCATAATCAGGAAAATCAAGAGGCTACTAGTGTGTGTGTGTGTGTGTGTGTGTGTGTGTGTGTGTGTGTGCTGGAATTTTTTCAACCAAGGAATGTTCATAGCTAGGAATGAGATCAGCATTCATTATAAAGAAAGCATTTTTCCAATGGAGAGAATAAAGTAAATATGGAGAGAGAAGGAAATTTAATGTTATAATATACACTAAAATATTTGAATGAACATGTAAATATGAAACATAGTAATTGAGTAGAATAATAATGGAGAAGAGCAAGTTTGGTGCCAGTGAGGAGCCACTATATGGGTCTGGAGAACTTTGAGACACCTTATATTGCAGTAGCTCGTGATTTAGCTTTGTTAATTCATGTGCGCTTGTGTTTTGGCTTGGTGGTGTGTGCACATAGATTTTGTGTAGCTTGTGTACTGGGTCTTAACTTGACAGTGAGCCACACAAGGCACATTCCAGCAGCTCTGCTTAGCTCTGGGCAGAAGTTTGTGGAAATGCTGTGTAAGTACCTACTTACTGCCTGAGGGGTCTGCCACAGTTCTCTCTCTCTCTGTTTCTGGCTTGTGGAAATGTCCTGGCCAGAAGGCAGGAAATAGTAGCCACTCCAAGGGTCTTTGAGAATGAGGGATAGAAGTGTTCCTAGTTCTTCCCAGGAGAGAATTCACTAAGTGGAGGACCACCTAGTTGTTTGTCTCTTGACATTCCCGAGGAAGGCACCAGAGGTGGGCTTGCCACTTGAGAAAGGGTGTGCATGCTGGGGATGCAGGCTGGGAACTAGACCACAGGCTCAGGGGCAAGCCCAGCTCCTCAGTGTGGCCAGGGTTGAAACACTGTTTGAGCATGGCCACCTTGGCAAGCAGTCATGTCCTGGGAAGTCAGGGCCACATGGACACCCTATGTTTGGAGCAGAGAGGTCTTTGGGGATGAGGGCAATTGAGAGACCCGATATGGAAATCAGTGCCATGGTGGGCAAAGACCAAATGGGCAGACCGAGATCTAAAAAGCTCTCTTACCAGTTATTGTCACCCCCAGGCTTACTCTGTCTTGTCTTTGAAATCAGAAGAGATGAACTTGACCCTTGGGTTTGGGGCAAGGTTGGGGTGAAGTGGAGGTGTCAACAAGGAAGTACTGAATTTCTCAGTTATTTGGCCAGCAGAATTTTGAGGAGTCTTAGATTTGACTGAAGAAATTTACACCTGTTACAGAAAAGGTCTATGTTTCCATGTTTGTGCATGTGTGTGTATGTGTGTGTACACATATTGGAACTGCATGGGTAAACTGTTGCCACATGCTTAGGAAAAAGGAAGAAAAGGAAAACCAGGTGATCCACTTGTGCGAGTCCCTCCCATGATTTTGCCGTCCAGTGTGGACCAGGTTATCTCCCGAGACAGCACGTCAACCTTTGGCTGAAACAATATTGCAGCACCTCTCAACTATTACCCAAGAGGAGAAAGTTATAGACTCACTCAGCTGTTAAGCCTTTGCTTGATTAAGTGCCTGGCTGCAGAGCTTATTTTCTGCTTCTCCGCATTCACAGTCCATCAACCATGATAGCCAAGCACTGGAACAGATTTTGTGGTTCGTTGGGCCACCGTGATCTATGGTGCCTATGGCTGGGAAGTTGCTCCTGAGCTCGGAGAAATCCTGAGGTGGAGAAGAAAGCCATTAGGATTGGACTTGACGAAACTTTGACAGCTTTAAGTCACAAGATTCCACTCACTAATCTCATTTCTACTTGCTGGGGGAGCACAGGTAATCTTTCTCTGCCAGGCAGCCTGTGAACTTTGATGTAACTGATGCACTCTCTAGTCTCACAGTTAATGTCCTAAGCAATGAACCTGTTTTCTGCATATGTGTGAAATGCATATGGCTACATTTATAAGGATAAAAAATGCATCAAGATAGATTTGGGGGCAGAGAGGAAAGAATGTGTGTTTTCCGTGGTTTTACACATTGGCTTATCCCAGAATGACTGAAAAGTTATTGTCTTGTCCTGTTGAAGTCCAGCCTTGTAAGATTGATGTCATTAGTCGGTGACAGCCTCAGAGTGACCTGGAAACCAGGTGCTAAGTGAGTGTGGCTTCTCTTCCACGTGGCCAGCCCAGGGTCCCTTAGTTTTAGGATCACTTTGCTATTCACAAACCTCCTATTAGAAAGGAACATGGGTGTGGTGTGAGAGCAAGGGGAGAGGAGCTTTGTGGGCCCTCTGGACCACTGTGCTGTTCTTTGAAGTCCAGATCTGGCCATGCTGGTGTTGATGTCACTCTCTCCAACAAATGAACCCACAGCTTTGGACTTGGTTCATGTCACTTCCCCTGGGGGTCTCCCCCTTGCTGCTGGCCTTCCTGCCTGTCTGGCCTTGAGAACTAATGTATGGTTTGGACTTTGATTTGATCTTACTGTCCCAGTGGTAGTGTTGGAGACATGTCCATCTGCTTAGCAACTCTGACACAGTATGAAAACCTATTACAAGAGAGCTGTGCAGAGTGAAGGGTAAACTTTTATGAGATCTGCTCTATGCTAAAATGATCCCTTGAAAAGGGAAAAAATGAGATGAATATTCTTGACCTTTTAAAACCAGACACTAGTTAGATCGCTGTACTTCCTAAATTGGCATTGAAATTATGTATATAATTGAGGTGCTTAATCCTACTTTGCAGATGCGTGGTTCCCCAGAGAGTGATTTTTGCCTCCCAGGGGATTTCTGCCAGGTCTGGAGACATTTTAGATTCCCATAGCCAGGGTGGGGTGCTAGGAGCATCTACTGAGCAGAGTTCAAAGCTGCTGTTCACTCTTCTTCAGTGATCAGGACACTACCTACCAGGGAGTGTTCCTCCTCAAAAGTCAGCAATGCCAAGGTGGAGAGACCTGGATATAGATACAGATCAAAGGGCCTCAGCATATGCTCATATGCATGGCTAGTTTGAGACTTTGGACTGACTCCGGAAAATAGTCCCTTTGATTTTTTCTAACATTAACATTCAAAAATCTGAGATTGGAATAATTGAGCAAAAATATTGACATTTTTTCTTTATTAAATTTATATTCTATCTCATTTTACATTTATACATTGTTCCGTAGTCTTTTATTACAATTCAAAAGAAACCCACAAAAGGTTAGTTGTTTTACTCTATAAATGTTTGACTATTGGAGGCTCACTGCCGTATGGAAAGCTCTTACCTATATACATGTAATTTCTCTACTTCTTTTGATTTGGACCATGTAACCATGGTATGAAGATGTGAAAAGTGGAGGGAAGCTCCTTTGGAGCTGAGACCCTACGGGGCCAGGAAAGGGAGTCAGATTCCTGAGGTTAGGAATTTTGCAAAGAATACAAAGGCATGTGGCTCCCAGTTCTGGAGGCCCGGAAGTCCCAGAGCATGGTACCACACCAGGTGAGGCCTCCTCCTGTGTCATGATATCACATGATGACACAAGTGTGAGCCAGCCTAGACCTCTTTTGTCCTTGTAGGCCACGTGCCATCATGGGGTCACAACCTCATGACCTCATCTTACCCCGATGACCTCCCTTCTGAAGGTTGCACCTCCAGATATCATCAGCACACATTTCTCCCAAGTTCAGCAAGGCCCAGAGGTGAGGCTTTGGGGAAGTGATCAGATCATGAGGGCTCTGACTTCATCAGTAGATGGATCCATTGGTACCTTGATTAATCCATTGGGAGGCCTTGGAAACTGTAGGCAATGAGGCATGTTTGGGGCAAGAAGGTCACTGGGGGCATGCCCTGGAAGGGTATTTCTTATCCCCACCCAACCCTGCCACCCTGCTGCCATGAGCTGAACAGCTTTCCTCCGCCAAGCCCTGCCGCCATGGTGCGCCGCCTCACCTGGGGCCAACCGTGGAATCAGCTGACCAGGGACTGCAGCTTCTGAAACCAGGAGCCCAAAGAAGTCTTCCCTAGTTCAGGCTCTTTGCCGCAGGTGTTGGGATCACAGTGACAAAAAGCCCACTGACAAAAGGATTGAGTTTCAACATGACTTTAAAAGGGGAGAAGGGGACATTCAGAGGACGGCACCATTGAGAGTAAGTGGTTCCAGCTTTCCTGAGGAAGACGCCTGGAGACAAGCACACGCACACTGAGTATCACTACGGACAAGGGCCAACGACTTTTCAATATTAGAACACATATCCCAGCGCCAGATGGAAAGCATTTAAGAATATTGATTGAATGGTTGATTGATTTGCGTTTCCCTCTTTACATGAAACGTACCATGAAATGTTTTATGCAGGAGAATTCTCATTAAAGAATCTTCTCATTCCTTAAATATAATGTAAAACAAACTGACGCAACAGTTGGGGAGGGATTTTTTTCTTATTTCCATGCAGACTGAATTAGTTTTTTCTAGAATACATGGGCTACAAAATATGTATGTGTGTGTGTGTGTGTGTGTGTGTATATATATATATATATATATATATATATATATATATATATATAATGCATAAACTTCAGAGGAACTTCCAGTACCAAAGAGATGGAACATTCAAGAGTTATCCAACCAGCTGAGCCGTTTGGGAGCATGAGAGGATAAGGACATTCACTTAACAATCAAGAACTATAGGAACACTGCTACATCGATGTTCATAGCAGCACAATTCACAATAGCTAGACTGTGGAACCAACCTAGATGCCCTTCAATA
>NW_026000068.1:2963865-3063029 GCF_001458135.2 Marmota marmota marmota | reverse complement strand
GGAGGGGGGGTAGTAGAGGATAGGAAAGGCAGCAGAATACAATAGACACTAGTATGGCAATATGTAAACCAGTGGATGTGTAACCGATGTGAATCTGCAATCTGTATACGGGGTAAAAATGGGAGTTCATAATCTGCTTGAATCAAATGTATGAAATATGATATGTCAAGAGCTTTGTAATGTTTTGAACAACTAATAATAAAAAAATGAGAAAATAAATAAAAAATAGGTTAAAAAAAAAATAAAGAGGTCACATGCAGCAGGGAAAAACACATCAGGGGTGTCTGAAGAACTGGCCTTTAGGACAAAGTGAAAATGTTTGAAAGCACAAAGAATTGTTCAGCTCTTCCAAGAGCCAACGGGCCAGTTCTGTGTCGGAGGGATCTAGGGTTGTTCTTTCCCTCAGTTCCCCCACTCCTAGGCACCAAGCATGGGCATGAGCCAGAAGGAAATGGTAAAAAATGAGTAAGAGAGAAGGAGGAGGAGGAAGAGGAGAGGAAGGAGGTGAGAGGAGAGAGGGAGGAAATAGAAGCAGGGAAGAGGGAAGGGAAGAAGGGGCACTGGAGCCAAAGGAACACCTCACCTGATGCCTCTCCATCCTTTGAAGAATGCACATTGCTCACACGATGAGGAATCCTGTCGATAACTCTGCTCCCCAGTACGTGAATTCAAAGGCGTGCCTTACGCAGAAACTCGCTGAAACAAGCCAACACTGAAGCCTGGCCTGGCGCTGGGCGCTGTGGCCAGGGACTCGCTGAGCTCCGGTGGGTGCAGGCGCCGTGCTGGAAACTCCAGGCACACATGACATGGTTCCTGTCGCTTCCTAAGGGCAGGCTCCTAGTGGGGAGGCTCCCTGGGTGACATAGTGGTTCCATGGATGACCACATGTCATGGTGAGACCCCAGATGGGAAAAGAGTTCCATTACCTATTTCAAACAGTGAACTGCAGAACGCGGACACTGATTTTTAGAAACAAGCCACATGTTCTCGTCTGTAATTGGGGGAAATAAAATAGACACTTGTGGGTTTAATTACATATGCTTCGAAGAGCAGGGGCTGGGGATGTGGCTCAAGCGGTGGCGCGCTCCCCTGGCATGCGTGCGGCCCGGGTTCGAGCCTCAGCACCACATACCAACAAAGATGTTGTGTCCGCCAAAAAAACGAAAAATAAATATTGAAATTCTCTCTCTCTCTCCTCTCTCTCTCTCTCTTAAAAAAAAAAAAAAAATCCACAGAGCAGATGGAGCAAGGCCCCAGGATCACGAGATTGCTCTTCACTTGGCTTTTTCTCTCACATTGGCAACACTGGATCCATCCCAGCCTCTGACGTCACTCTGCACATGAGCATGCGCGGGTGAGTGATGATTGGGCCCTCGCGGCTCCTGGAGCATACTTTTTCTCTTTCTACACTGGCTGTCTACACCTCTTCCTAGGCTGGCAGCTGTGAACAACTAATAATAAAAAAATGAGAAAATAAATAAAAAATAATTGTATAAAATTTTGTATAACAATGAGGGTTTCCTTCCTTTATCATGCAATTTCCCTTCTCTCTCTCTTTCCCTCCCCCCTCTCGACCCTGTTTAATGGTGATCTTCTTCTCATGCTCTTCCTCCCTATTCTGTTCTTAGTTGTTCTCCTTATATTAAAGATGACATTGGGCATTTGTTTTTTAGGGATTGGCTAGCTTCATTTAGCATAATCTGCTCTAGTGCCATCCAGGGCTAGAGGTGGTGACCCTGTGGAGACCCCTGTGGAGGGAGGCGCGTGTCATCTCACACATGATGTAGCACAAGGAGCTGGCGATCCTGGGAACAGGCGTCACCACCCTCCCCGCGCATCTGGGGAGACGTTCATTAGTGCTTTGCTCCACTAGCCCCGTGGTAACCCATTTCAGGATTATGGGGCTAATGAGCCTGTCAGCACGGGCCTCAGTAGGAGCTCCCTAGCTGGGAGCCGTTGGCCAGCACACCTCAGATCCATCTTCAGGAGGTGGTCTGAATCGTGCCTCTTGGTCGCTTTCTGTTGGTCTGAAAATAGATTGTAAAAACAAGGGGCGAACAGCACTGCCACGCTGCAGGGTGGAGATCACCAGGAACCAAGGGTCGGGAAGTCCCGTGGGCCCCGAGGGCCTGGCTGGTGCTCACTCCTGGCCTCTCACCGCCTCAGAGAGCAGGCGTGGTGCCTGCTCCATTTGTGCAGATGGTGTCTGCCAAATACTGAGTGACGAGCACCCTCCTGCCCCAGAGTGGAAGGAAGAAGTGAGGAGGGAGGCTCCATCCGACCATATTGGTGTGTTATTGTTGGGGTAACAGGTGTCCCCTACAAGCTCGTGTGGGAGACAGTGACACAAGTACAGGGGGAAACGATTAGACGATGAGAGGCGCAGCCTAATCCGCGTGTTGATCTGCTGATGGACTAACTGGGTGGTCCCGAGGCAGGTAGGGTGCAGATGCAGGAAGCGGGTCACTGGGCCTATGCCTTTGGGGTTTATGTTTTGTCCCAAGTGAGCAGAGCTCTCTCTGCTTCCTGTTGCCATGTCCTGAGCTGCTTTTCTGCCCCAAGCCCTTCTGCCATGAGGTCTTTTTTCACCTCAGGCCCAGAGCGGTGGAGTTGGCCACCTATGGACTGAGACCTCTGAAACCAAGGGTCAGACTTTCCTCCTCTCATTGTCCTCCTCAGGTCTTTTGGTCATGGCAACCAAAAAAGCTGACCAAAACATGATGTGAAGTGTTTGGTCTCTGAACCCCACTGGCTTGTGCTGTGTGAAGAAGGAAACTTCTGGAGCAAGACTTTTAAAACTTCTGGGAGAGCAAGACTTTTAAGATTAGCCTGAATTTACGCTTGGGCCAGTCTGACTGTGATTGACTCAGAATGAGCCCAGGTCATGATTGCTAGATCCTAGAGATAGTATTATATTCCACCTGAGTTTCCCAAATATTTGTATAAAATAATTCTCTAAGTGTCCCTTAAGTCTTGCTTATGATTTACCATCTCTCTGTTATATAATATCCATTAAAGTCCCGGCAGCCATACTTTCCAGAAATGCCTTGAGAATTTTATCACTTAGGGAACATTTAAACAAAGAACAAATGCAAGTGCTAACCCAACAACCCTGCTCGGAGTGCTCATTACAATAAACTTAGGGCCAGTGATTGCATCTACTAAGTTAGACAGTGACAGATGGGAGCAGCTGAGGCTTACAATTTAGAAAAGGTTAATATAATAAAGGGCAAAGTCTCATCAAGGTTTTAAGTACACCTCCAATTTTTTTGTAATATACATTTGTGCATATATACCTACATATTGTTACACATACACCCTAAAATATTTTTAAAACAAGTAAAATAGTAAAAATTAAAATATTTGGAGTTAAGCTAAGAAAATCTGCAAATGCTCTGAGAAGGATTGAATTGACTGGTATGGAAGTGACAAACAGCCATTCAATCAGAATTTAGCAGCGATCTTAGTAACAGAACAGCCAACACAAGTATAAATTGGCCATTAATTGAATAATCATATTAATTTCCTATGTTTTTGATGAGTAACCAGATTTAAATGATTCCTTTATCAAAATCAATCTATCTTCATATACCCTAGAGCCCAAGTATCAGATTTCAATGGAGGTCTCCTTAACCTCCTTTCACCAAGACACACGTGAGACACAATAGGACAAGCGGAGGTCCACTCTCTCTTCTGAGTCACACACTTCCCAAGCATCCAGGTGGAGAACAAGAGTGAATTCTGGTGCAGGCCTTTGAGGGGGTGTCCTTACTGTGCAGAGAGGGTGAGAAGACATGCCAGATGACCAGTGGTGTGGACATGTGGGGACCATGATGACTGGTCCTTGCTTTCTGCTACTCAGGGAAGGCAGCCTTTGGGTGTGTATCCCCAAACACTCCTGTGTAGTGAGAGCACCAAGAAAAGTAGGCTGGGTGGACAGACTGAGAAAGTCCTGGGCAGAGCCTGCATCTCCTCTTCAGCAGCACAGAGGAACCCTGGAGACTGAAAGTTCTGATTCCCTGGAAATTGTACATGGCTGAGGGTCAGTGGTCATCTAGGCCCAGCCTAAGAAGAGCATCATCAGACAGAGCCAGGAAGCTCCCTGACCTGTGGTTAGGACTGAGGGATCTAGAGTTCAAGGCTGTAGCCTGAATCTCAGCACTGCCCTGTCCTCAGTCCATGTGACCTGGGCAATCATCTCACCTTTCTGCTCATTGGTACAAAAAGGGTGGTGGGCACCTCTCTCCGTGGCTGTGGACACTTCCTGAACATGACACCTCATACCCAGGCTCCAGAACAGCACAGCACCCAGCAGCCCAACATCCATGAGTCTCCAGCAGTTAAGCCATGGACTCAGGAGGTAGGTACCTGCAGCAGGGCTGGAGGTCAGTAGAGCCTGATGGGGGACAGGTCCTGCTCCACCCACTTCATCTGGAGAAACCCAGTTGTGACATAAGATATGCTTTGTATTGGCTCTTCTATTACCTGTTCTGCAGCCACAGCCCAAACAGTTGACTCTTCAGATCCCCAGCTTTTGTAAGCAGAAATGAGGACATTAGGTTACATATACCTATTAGTGACTTCCAGCTGTCCCATTCTGGACCTTATTCAACAATCTGAGTAAAAAGAAGGTCAACATGAATACACCTGATCACATCAAGGCTCCTGGCTGTGGAGAAGTGTTCCTAGTAGTACCTGGTAGAGGGTGCTCAGCCCACGCTGAGTGTGTGCAAACACTGTTTATGCCCAAGCCCTCGTGTGTTCAGGTGTATTTGAGCTACAGCTGGATTCATTGCTGAAGTTTCCAGGTGAGTTTCATTTTCAGGTCTGCAGGGACACAGGAGAGGAGGGAACTGCATGTCTTGAAAGCCCCCTGCTCAACACTTCTTGGTTGCAGAAGCATCACGGCACATTTTCTTTCTTTGCCACGAGCCCCATACACCACCACGAGCCCCTTCTGGACAAAGTAATAGAGATGGTTTAGCAAGTTGGGCTTGTCTTAGGGAGCATATTGCACCCACAGACTGCTTGCTTTTCTTTGAGTCCCTCTGAATGTCACCGGAGGCTCAGCCCTCTCACCTACAAAGCCATCAGGGGAACCCTTCACTGTCTGGCTGGCCATGTGATTGTCAGAATCTCACTGCAGAGTGCCCCCGAGGACAGAGGCAATGCCAGCTCGAGCGTCTAATGATGAAAAAGCAAACCTGAGCCCAACGAGGAATGATTGATTGTTTATTCTTAGTTTTATCCAATTACTCCTAATATAATTTTCCATGAAGGCAAAGTGAGATTCATTTCTCATTATGCTCCTCAACACATATGCTGAACCCTCCCTGTGATTCACAGCAAAGAAAACACCAGCACTGAGGCGGTTGACACCTATGACAATTTGCTCCGTGCCACAGAGCAGGGTGAGAGTAACTGTTTGTGGCACTCTCCATGCTGGCCTTAATTAAAAACAAAACAAAATATTCATGCTCTTTCTCAGAAGCAAAGCTCCCTTCTGAGTTTGATAAATAGGACACATGCGACAGTGATTCAAACTAAAAGTCTCTGCTCTTGTGTTTTTCTGAAAGGCAGACTTAAAATGCTACGGCGCTGAACAAGGACTACTAAACGTGTCCCCTGGACTCTGCTGGGTCTCCCTCCACGGGTGACAAAATGCAGAGGCAGGTCTTGGAATGAGGCAGATGTGCCATTTTAGAAAAATCTGGAGCACAGACTTGGACACCTTAGCCTACTTGGGCTGTCGAACGAAAGAGCGCCTACTGGGAGAGGTGACTGACATTCATTTTCTCACGGCCTGGAGCAGGAAGTCTGGAGTCGGGGAGCCAGCAGGACCTGGTTCTGGTGAGGGCTCTCTTCCCACCTTGCCAACCCAGCAGCCTGAGAGCCAAGTGGGCAGGGGGAGGCCAGTGCCAGGAAGTTGCATGAATACGCTGCCCAGACTACAGGGCAAGGGGCCTGGGTTCCCGGGAATGGCACCGAGCGCTTGGCTGAGCGTAGGTGACACAGAAGGTGTTCTGCCAGGAAGCTAAGCAGCATTTCAGAGTCAGTATCTCCTTGGGCAAACTGGGCCTGGTAGGCGTACCACCAGGAAGCTGGTCTGATCCAGGTCACACATGGAGTACAACCTTCCTGCCAGCACAGAAGTGGCTCCTCGGGAACCCAACCAGGGCTAGGTTTCCTCTTGAGGAGGGTGAAGAAAGTTGAAATGAGGTTGGTTTGCCCCCTGTAGGATGCCCTTTCCATAGTCCAGGTATGGGAATTATAGAGAAGAAAAACATGTCATGGGCCTGTAAATATTTTGTATTTATCTTTGGTCAATCTTATCCTTTTTAAATGTTTGAAAGCATTTGATCCTATGAAGAATTAAATACTGGAATTTCTGGTTTAATGTGATCTTAAAGTCACCATAGCAATCACTGACACTTCCTTTTGAGGATGTCTGGGGATGTTCATGACTCTGTGTCCAGGAGTGCTCACCCACTCCCTGTGGCTGAGCTGGGAGTCAATGGTCCTTACAGCCCTATGTCCTTGCCCACAGTTAATAGCCCCCCAGAGCCACCCACCCACATGACTTTCTAAGCCACTCTGAGAGACTGGAGCTTCTCTTGGGGTTTCTACACCAGCTCCAAGGGAAGGAGTGGCCTCCTCCAGCGAAAGCCTTTCAGGCTGTGAGGTGCTGAGTGTGTACCCTTGAAGGAAGCAGGGGTCAAGGTCTGTCACTGCACCCAAGAAGGAAGCAGGGGTCAAGGTCTATTACTGTGTGGGAACATTCTCTAAAATGTTTGAGTGCTGTGATTTTCTCAGTGAATGGAAAGCATTGGTTTACATTGTCTTTACATCCAAAGTTACTTTTGATTACACACCCAGGCAGAGGAATCTTGTGGGTGAAGTGTTTGATGGAATTGCTGTCCAGCGGCACGTGGCCTACCATTGACAGAGCCGTGGACACACTCAGGAGCAGCATTCTGTCCCCACTGCTGTGCCATAGAGTCCCCTGCAGGCAGTCACATGTGCTTGCTCAGCACATGACACCCATTGACTGTCCTGGTGTCTTTGGGAGAAGCAGAGATAACCCTTTATAAATATGCTTTGCATTGATCTAAAAGAGGAGTTTGCCCCTGCATGATATGTGAATGGCACTTTCAGTACCGAGGACGATGTCGGAGGACTGCGCTGTACCTACTCTCCCAACCACAGGAAAAACCAGTCTAGGAGTGGGAGCGACATGGTCACTTCTGATTTTAGTTTCTTCCTGCTCCTCATTCAACATGTGAGGAAAAATGTTATGTAAGATTTAATGAAGAAAAAAGATGAGTTGAGGTTTCCACCAGGAGACTGTGGGAGGAACCGAACATCTAAGGGACAGGCTCTGGAAGGGACAATGTCTGCTTTACAGGGAGCACCGCTTTACCAGGATCCCGGGCTTCTAGGTCCAATATCTGACAGATGGTCATGTCCAGACAGTCCAGTGAGCCTGCTGAGGAGAGTGGCCCAGAGCTGAGGTGTCCATAACGAGTGCCAGACCATGGCCTATAGCTGGAGCAAGGGACAAGGGAGCCTCTGGGTCCTAGGAGCTCTGCAGGAGGTAACAGCACCTTGAGAGATGCACCCACCAGCTGATGTGGGCCTGGGACATGGGGGAACCTTAACAAAGGACAGGGCTGGTCACTGCTTCTGTGCTCATCCCCTGCCAGTGCTGGAGCCCTGAGTGTGCCCATCTCCATGCACTAGTCAAGTTGCTGACTGCACTACCAGTCCCAGGCAAACTCCCTGTCCCTGACCTCAGTCCGCTGCACTGGGGTGGTGTCTCACTTCCCCTCAGCTAGACTCAGCAGTGAGCCTGGGATTGCTGTACAGGCAGGTCCTCCCGCTCCTGTGCAGGCCCTCCCCCTCCCCGAAGCTGCCAACTCCAGAGTCCCCCTGCACTGGCCTCATCCAGACCTCAGTCAGGAACACCCAGGCTCTATCGCCCTCTCTTCTTCTCCTAGGTTCATGCCTTGGCTCTGTTCCTCTCCTGGTGGCTCCACACGTGCTCAGTGACCCCTGTGGACACCAAGGCGTCACTGTGGAACTTCCTGGTCATGAGTCTGCCCTTCTGACTTGCCTCAGCTGTGGCGTTGATCTTGCAGGCCCCTCTGCCCTTCCCCTGCCAGTCCAGCTGCTGCAGGAGGGGGACGCACATGGGCCTGCAGCCCGGAGTGGTTGTACCCTGGGGCACTAGAGGAGGGCGAGGTGCCGGCCAGTCAGCTGCACTGCATCCACCATGGGGGGCCACGGCCTCGCCTCCCTGTGAGTCACTCTTGTCTGTAGCAAAGTGTCCCTTGCCCAACTGTGCAATTTCCTAGGGCTGCTCTGAGGAAGCACCATGGGCCAGGGGCCTGAACAACGGACATTGATGGTCCCGCAGTGCTGAGGACTGAGGTCTCAGAAGGAGGCGACTGCAGGGCGGGCTCGGTCCCTCCAGCTGGCCTCTCTCCTTGGCTGGTGGGTGGCTGCCCTCCCCCTGCCCTCCTGCTCCTCTGCACCTCACTCTCTGTGAGTGTCTGAGTGTGCCCTGGAACACCAGCCTCAGGTTCCAGCCTACCTTTATGACCAGCTCCTGCATGGCACCTCCAAGGACCCCTGTCTCAAAAGAAAGGCACAGCGGGAGGACGGGGCCTGGGACTGCAGCCTGGGAGTCTGGGGCCTCCGGGCAGCGCTGCATCCGCCACCCTCGTGTCCTGCCCAAGACCTCCCAAGGCCGCAGCTGCTTCATGAGGAGAGCCCCCAGGACCACTGCCTGCCCCCTCCGTGGGAAGATGTGCACACTCACACACACTCACACACTCACCGACTTACACATGCACACCCTGTCACACACAAACACTTGCATAATCACAGAAATTCACAAGCACACACACTCTGGCCCCCATGCACACTCACCAACACTAGAACTTTCACATTAATGCACACTCATACACACTCAAGCTCTCACATGCTCAATCACACAACACCAACAAACACAGACGTCACACACACATGCCACCATGCACACACTCAGATCTGCACTCACACGCATTCACACTCACAGAAACACACTACAACACTCCCAACCCCACAACAGACACTCATACTCTTACTGAAACACACAAAAATTCACACAATAAAGCACACACACCCTCATGCTCACACAGTCACCACCCACACTGTTACTGAAACACACACATGCTCATACACACACCCACACTCAAACACACAAACATTCACAAACTCATACACATGGAATACACTCACACATGTGTATATACACTCCCACTCCCACCATCCACCACACAGTCACATAAATATCATCACAAATACATTTAATGCACACTACAAACACATGTATTCACACAGACACAGCGTTCACACATTCACATATTCATAGACTCACACTTCCACTCATGCTCTCACACACAATTCCTCCACACACATTTATGGTCACGTACACAAACAAAAACACTACTCAGACACATTCACACAAAAATACATCCACACACTCACAGACTGTCTATAAACTCCAACACATAGACACACATTAACACACTTCCTGTCATGCTCAAAAACATACTCCCAGACACACACTCACAATTTCATGACATATTCACACAGTCTGTCATTCAGATGACAGACACTCGCACACTTGCATCCTTCTTATGCACACGTGCGCACACACACACAACTTCACTGTCAAGGGTACATGTAGTCACATCACTGACACACTCATGAATACATTCACAGAAATGACACATGCACACACTAACATACACATATGTTCACTTATACACACAAACACACACTTGCATACACATACACATTAATCATATCCCCACACACACTAGTCCATATTGTAACACAGATCATCCTGCACAAAATCATACACACATATCCATACCTACACACTCACAAACTCACATTTTCTTTCAGGTACACAAACTCACACTCACACAACAGCATTGGCAGACCCACACTCTCATGTGTTTACACATTCATGTTCAAATCTAACACTTGTAGAAACCACTCTTGCACATATAATCACTCATCCACACACCTACAGTCACATATACAAACACAAACCTACACTCACTCTGAAATACACATAGCACACTTGTTCACGCTATCACACTCACACACAGAGTTGCAACAACACTGAGACACTCTGAATCAAAGACTCACATGTTCACAGTTTCAAACACACTGACACATACTAACAGACTCTCAGACACAAGGAAGCCCTCACTCAGGCACATCAGTAAACACTCTTCAGCACGCTATTTCAAACACACACATTGTACTTGCACATTCACAAACTCAAATGCACATTCACACACAGAGTACCCTGCTGTGCATACACGCTCACACACTCTCACATTCACACACATATTCATGTACACACATTATCAGTCACATGCACTCACACACTCATACTCTCACACTCAAGCTCACTCAAATACACTCATATTCTCACATACACACACACACCAAAGGATCTGCATCTTGTCCAATTTCTGCATTTCTTGGACAATAGGACTGTGACTGTGGACACCCGAGACCCCACTGTCCAACTCTCCCCAGGGAGCCCCCCACTGCTCCAGACCTCAGGTCCCCTGCCAAGAAGGAAGGCTAAGGGGTTACTGCAAAGGCTGCTTGGGGCTCTGGGGGTAGGAAGTCTGGGGTTTGATCTACCTCCCTGCTGAAGCCATGATTCTACAGGCTGCATGGTGCTAATGGTACAATTAGTTGGCTTAGTGAGAGTGCTGCCTGGGATTTGGAAGAAACGAATGATAGAATCAATTACAGGAATAGATTTCTAGAAAATACAGAGAACAGATGATGCCAATAAAAATGAAATACTTTTCTTGTGACATACATGTCAAATATGTGTATAGGAAACTGACTTAAGAGTAGATGCTTCAGTTTTCTAAGAAATGTCACAATTTTTAGAAAATAATTTATTCTTCTGGCTTTTTCTGACAACTCAAGTTGTTCAAATGCTACTTAACTTCTAGCAATAGACAGAGTTCCAGTGTTTGCTTAAAAGTCATTTTATTGAATGACTATTATAAAAAAGAGGAAACAGCCAGTTGCAGAGAAGGTGTGCAGAAGAGGAGCCCCTGAGCCTGGTGGTAGGGGTGCGGGGCCTCATGGCCACTGTGGAGAAGAGCACGGAGGCTCCTCAGAGGGATAAAGATGGAACCCCCATGTGACACAGCAATACCACCCACAGGCATTTACACAAGATGAAATGAACACGCCCCAAATACATCCGCACACCCATGTTCCCTGCAGCTCTATCCTCAACAGCTCAGGTGTGGCCTCAAACTAAGTAACAATGGACCAGGAGAATATGGCGTCCAGTGGAACAGCAGAGCTCTGAAGGAGAACATCGGGCCATTTGCAAGAACATAGGTGGAGTGTGGAAAATTATGCTTAGGAAATAAGTCAGACACTGCTGCACAAATACCACATATTCTCACTTACACATGGAATTAGAAACTATCAAATCCAGAAGCAAAACATGGAGTGGCTGTTTCTAGAGGCAGTGGTGTGGACATGGACATAGTCAAAGGGCTTGAGGCTTCAGTTAGGCAGGAGGAAGGCATTTTATTTACTTAGAAGTCAGTTGCACTGTATGGCGAATGTGATTACTAGTAGAAGACTGTACATTTCACCGTAGCTGGGACGATCCATCTCCAACCTTCTCAGCTCAGAAGAGGCTGACTATTTGAGATGAGGGAGGGATTGATTGGCTTTCTTGGATCATTCCATGCTGCATTCAAACATCTCAACAAAGCACGTAGTAGCTCATAAACTTGTACTTTTTGTGTGTCAATTAAAAATAAAATTGGAAAAAATGAAAAAAATCCATGAAACTCATCATGTCACTTAAAACCTCATAACTATGCACAGTTAGAATTTGTCAATATATATTTTAAGTGTAATTGAAAGAAAGAACTAAATAAACCATAATAATTCCTGCTTTAAAAAAGTTTGTAGAGTTAAGGCATTTAATGAAAATTCCATCTAATTCATCTGGTCTTAATCCAGCCTCTCTGAAGGGGCTGCACATGAACCTTGGTCAGCAGAGAGAGCTCAGCTTGGGCAGTCGTAGGAAGTCCCAACTGACACCATCAGATGTGTTCTCTTTCCTACCTAACTACAAACTTGGTGGCCAATGGTCACCAGAGAGATGCTTTCAGAACACCAGGAAGTTCACCAAGACTTCTAGTGTGATGTAGGAGTAATGATCAGCATCTGAAGTGACTTGGGTTACTGGTGATTTGATTATAATAACAAATTAACATCCATTAAATACCAAAATAAAATTAAAAAAAAAAAAAAACAGCTCAACTAGACGCTTCTGGGGCCTGGGGTGTGAGTGGCCTTTCTGGAAGGGCCTGTAGGGGTCTGGTGTGCATCCAGGGTAGACTAAATCCAGTCTGTGCCCAAATCCTCTGGGCTCTTCACTAGCTGTGCTTATCTGGGCAGGTTGTTGGGTCTCTCTGTGCCCTGGTTTCCTCACTGGTAAAAGGGGAGGAGAAACAGCTCCTGACCCAGGCATGGGAGGCCATAAGGATGGGACAGGTTCCTCTATTAGAGCACTTAGACCAAAGGTTGCCAGGCTCAGCTCCCTCTGATGTCTACATTGTTATTCTGCATTATTATAATCATATCTACTAATGCTCCCAGCCCAGCCCTTCCTTCTACCAGGAGACATGGACACTGCTGCCTTCCTTCATTTAACAAATGTTCTTGAAGCACTTGTTTTCCCTCAGGGGAAAGAAGAGATGATAAGAAATGTCCCCTTCACTGGATGAGCTCAAGAATGCTTACATGGAATCGAGATACGGACGAGCCCTGCCTGGGACAGGACTGCAGGGAATCCAAGATCAGTGCAAGGTGGCCCAGGAGTCTCGGGGAAAGAGGAGGCTGCCGACCCAGGACAGTGCAGTGGGGAGAGGCTGCTAGTGTTGGGAGGGGGAGCCCTGCTGTGCGGCACGCCTTCCTCCTTTGCAGAGTGGATGGCAGCCGACATCCAAGAGGGGTCCTGTTCTTGAAAGCTCTGGGCCAGGACAGATTGCTGGGTCAGTAAACCCACCGACAGATCTCCAAAACCAGGCTCAACAAATGAGCACAGGACATCCCAGTGGATACAAAGTCCAGATGAACAATAGGCCTATGAGAGAATGTGATGATGCAGGTGGTCAGCATGGAGGAAGAGGAGACAGGTGAGCAGGTGACCCAGGGAGCACTGGACAGATGCATCTCTCACCAGGACAGGGAGAGAACCGCTCCTCTGAGGTGCTGAACAGGTTGAGAGGAAGAGCTGCTGGCTCTGCCCAGTGGGTGTCAGCCCTGTGGACCCTTCATTGGGACCGGATTGACTTGAGAATGTGATGGACCAGCTGTCTCATCCCCATTGTGAGACGGTGGATCAGTGGGGTGTACCCAGAGGTGCAGATGGCTTCACTATTAGACAATGGTGCTGTGTGGTGCTCCCCTGAAAAGCCCTGGAGCTCAGACTCACGCTTCAGAGGAGGTGGGACTGGGGGGGCGGTGACAGTGAGTGACAGAACGACCCACCATGGTTTTCTTTAACTGAAGTTCAACTGTCTTCTATCCTTTGCCTGAAATGTGCGCAGACATCATGATGATGATCATGCTCTTTTCCCCAGCAAATTCCACCAATCAGCCTCCACATTTTCTGCATAATTCAAAGACAGCTTCTACTTCAAAGACTTTCCTAAAAATCCACTCTTTACTTCCTAACATGCCCTTGAAAATCACCAGAGCAGACCCCTTCCACCACATGTGTGGTCTGAGGTGGCCGACCTTCTCTTCTTTGAGTGTCCTTATCACAGAGGTCTCCAGGATGGGACCACGCTGGCTCTGGCCTGCCCCATGGCCTGGAAGAGCGTGCACAGGATTAAAACAGGGAGAACGTTCAGCGGGGCCTGCGATTTGGCTTACCAAGGCCACCTTCCCCTGGAGGACAGGGGCAGTCCTTGCTCATCTCCAGGGTGAGTCCTTCCCAAAGATCCAAGCATACAAAACTGCTCTAGCAGAAGAGGGGTCAGCTTTATTCACCGTGTGTTTGACACAGTTAGGGGACCCCATAGAAAACCAGGCCAGACAGGCAGAAGTTCAAGGGTGAACTCCCCTCAAGGCTCTGGGGGTGAGAGCCGCATCAGGGCAGGGGAGGCTGGGAAGTCGGCTCCGAGCCCACGGGTCTGCAGCAAGCCCAGCTCCAGTCGGACCGCAGGTCTGCCCTGCTCCGAGAACACACAGAGGCTCCCACGGACCATGTGGCAACTCCAGGTGGGGAGGGGAAAGTGCATGTGGACGGTCCCCCGAAATGACCCCGTCACCTTTGCCTTCTGAGCACCGTAAAGCACAGCCCTAGGTGGACACCGAGGGCGGCTGAGACCCCAAGGCATCAAGAAGCGTGATGCAGAGGAGCACAGGAGTGACAGAGCCACCTCTACCTGTGACAACGTCACGAGCTGTCTACTCCCTGAAGAACCCACGAGAGCCAGTCCCCCTTGCCCTTGCTGGGCCAGCCAGGCCGTCCCCCAGTGGCCATCTCCTTTTCTTTTGTTGTGTCCTTTTTTTTGACACTAGTGATGGAACCCAGAGGCACTTACCCACTGAGCTACATTCCCAGCCTTTTTCCACTTAAATTTTGAGATGGGGTATTATTAAGTTCTTAGGGCCTCACTGAGTTGTTGAGGCTGACCCCAGACTTTTGATCCTCCGGCCTCAGCCTCCCTCGTCCCTGGATTGCAGGCATGTGCCAGTGTGCCACGCTGTGTCGTCTCCTTCAGCCTGGAAGGGGCGTCTTTAGTAACCCTTGCCTGGGTCTAAATTCTGGAAGGGTCAGTGTTGTGCTCTACAACTCTGGATCCAGGATCCCAAGATTGGTGTTAAGGTTTCAATATGGTGTGTCCCCAAAAAGCTCATGTGGGAGACAATGCAAGAAAGCTTAGATTTGAAATGACTGGGTTAGGAGAACTTTAACCTAATCAGTGAATTAATCCCCTGATAGGGATTAACTGGGTGGTGACCTAGGCAGGTGGTGTGTGGCTGCAGGAGTGGGTCCCTGGGGGTGTGCCTCTGGGGTTTACATTTTCTCCCTGGTGAGCAAAGCTCAGTGTGCTTCCTGGTGACAAGGCTCAGGTGCTTTCCTCCTCCACACCCTCCTCCATGATGTGCTGCCTCACCTCGGCCTCTAATGGACTTGGCCACCTGTGGACTGAGATCTGAAACCGTGAACCCCAAAATGTACTTTCCCTCCTCTAAAGCTGTTCTCATTGGGTCCTTTGGTAGCAGCGATGAAAAATCTAACACTGTCGGTAACATTTGGCTGCTGTGGTCATCTTTGTCATGTTAACAATCAGCACGATCAGTGAGAGATGGAAGGACAACGGGGAAGTGCACAAACAGTCCGTGTTTCACACCCTGCACTCCTGGCAAAGTGGAGTGGTGAGAGGGCACCTAGTGACTTCAGTGTGTGTGCACACATGCCCCCCCTCATGCCCTCCCACATGCACCCTCACATACCTTCCCCTCCCACATGCCCCCCGCATGACCCCCATGTATCCCTCCACATGCCCTGTCGCAGTCCCGCTGCAGCAAAATACCCGGGGGGTGACGAGCAACTTGTGTAGATTGATACAGCAGGAGAGGGAGCCGTTTATTGTAGGACAGGAGGGGTATATCTACAGTCCACACAGCTTATCTAATTAGCATAAACTAGATACAGCAGCCAACCAATCAGGAATCTCCACACTTAATGGCTCGCGGGCGTTACTTCACAAACCACTCCCTCTGGCAAAATGCCAGGCGCCATCCAGACTTGTTTGCAGACCCTAACAATGCCCCCCACATGTCCCCCACACATGCACCCCCCCACATGCCCCCCACATGCCCATGCTTTCTCTCAGCAGCCTCGTAACCTGCTTACACAAGCGCCTGCCCTTGGGTCTGGCGTCCTGAATGGTCATCAATGGCCTGGCTGGCCCTCCCGTGCTCCTCCTCTGGTATTCTCACCTCACTGTCCCTGTCTGTCCCTGCTCCTAGGACCTCAGACCTCAGTCATGTGGTCCCGTGTCCTTGGTACTCACCGCTGTCTCCTGTGGAAACCAGAGGCTCCCAGCCTCCTGCTGTCACCCACAGACAAGAGGCACTGAGTACTGCCCGATGTCACGTAGGTGTGCTCACCAAGGCAGAGGCCAGCGGCACTGCCTCGGGTCCTCAGTGGACCTGGGCTCTCTTGGTCTACCCTCCGCCTTGTCGGCTCCCGGTCTGCACTTCCCACTTTCCATAGCCCCGTTTCCAAGACTCGAACACACACCATCCTGTGCCTCTGTGATGTTCCTTTCCAGTTGGATTTCTGACCTGTGGGGCCAGTTCTGTTCCCACTGTGACGACGCTGCCTGGTCTTTGGCTGTGACTCCAGGCTTGGTTTTACAAGGCCAACCCCCCACAGAGGCTCCAGCCTTCTTTGGGTGGTCTTTCCATGCAAGCTGTCTCACTCCCCTCTTCCTCCACGTGACCTATCCAGCTTTGGTCCTCCTCTGCCCGTCCCACTGTCCTACAGAATAGAGTCACACCAGTGTCCGTAACCTGCTTGCACAATGTCTCAATGTCCCATGAGAAGATGTGTGTGCAGCTGGGTCATGAACACATTAACCCAGGTGCACGTGTGTTTGACCGAGGGTAAAACAGGAAGCCATGTATCCTTCATCAGAGGCTCTCCACAACCTGAGGCTCAAGCTGCCTTGCTGCCTGTGAGGTCCTCGTACTCCTGCTGAGTGATTGGCGGGTCTACCAGGTTCCTTCCTGTCCAGCCACTTCTGATTAGTCGAGTCCCAGTCATCCTTCAAGTCCATCCTAAAACATGTCACCTCCATGCATCTCTGCTGCCCTTTTCTCCTACAGTAGAAGTAGGCCTTGGCCCAAGCTAGTGCGTCCTTCCCTTGGGAATCCCATTGCATAACCTGCACACAGTGTGAGGGGAGGTCAGCTGCTCCCGCGCACCCCCACCAGAGGAGAGCGAGTCCTGATGGTTGGCACAGCCAATTCCAGTCTTGAGCAAGCCCCAGTTCCAGACTTCGGGCAGTTCTCTGGCCACATCTTGCAGGAGAATCTTGCTTATGGAAGATGCAACTATTCAGCAAGCACTTTCCGTCCCATTGGGATCTACTCCTGGCACTGAGAAGTCCTTGGGCCCAATAGCAAGCATACTTCTCTTCAGGCTTCAGGCCCCTCCTCTAAGGTCACAAAGGACAGGACTGCCACAGCCTGCTCACCAGGGATGGAAAACGTCTCCAGGGCATTTCCAACCCCACACCTCAGCACATTAATCTTTTGGTGCCCAGCAGCCATGTCTGTGCCTAGTTGTGCAAAGTGGCTCCATGGAGGGTTCCAGAGTAGTGACCTGGCGGTGCAGTGCTGGGTGGGTGCACAGGAAAGAGGACCGTCAAACGGAGGGAGGACTGCAGCAGAGAGGAAGAGAAGTAGGCACGGTTGACAGCCTCTGAGGCTGCTCCAAGGGAGGGACAAGACTGTGGTGGGGATTGGGGCAGGCAGGACTGTGTGACATGGCTGGTAGTGATCGTGAGGTAGGAACAGTTCTAGCGAGAAAGAGTCCATCGCCAACATGAACTAGGCCAAGAAAAGATCTAACTTCACCAGAAACAAAACAAATGAACAACATTTCTCACGTATAGCACCTAACTATCAAGCTGTCTGGTGAGGAGGAGAGGAGAGGGGAGGGCGTCCTCACCGGCGGTGGCCACCTCTGGGTGCGTTCTCCCTGGCTGAAGGCTGGGCTGACTTGGCCTTGGGATGCAGCGTTAAGAACTCGTCGTCCCCACAGTGGGGCTGAAGCCCACAGCACGCATCTTGAGCATGTGGCCTTCACCCAAGCCCTGTACTGCTTGGTGCCTGTGGACCCTCCCCTGCTGGCCCACATTACGCAGGCCTCAGTGGAAACCCAGGGTTGAGCTTGAGTGGCACTCAGCTCCTCGCTACCTCTCTGTGTGTAGTTGTTACCCAAAACCTGAAGCTGACCCAGGAGCATGGGCAACGTGCCCGGTCTCCAGGTCCCGGTGGTTGGTCCCGGGCTTTGAACTGGATGGGAGGCTCATGCCCTGTGTTTACGTGAGCCCCGCTTGACCTCCACTGAAATGTCACGGCCAAGATGATGACGGCAGATTACTGCTTGGTGTGCACTTAAGACTCTATGGTTAAAATCTGTCTCCTTCGTGTTTATTTTTCTTTTCCCTGCATTTGTTTTTGAAACTGGAGGCTTGTTCACATTAGTGCATATAAATTATTCTAGTCTTGAATATATATTTACCAGGAGATCAGATGAAACCCTCGAATATTTATGGAGCGCCTAGTGCGAATGGAGCAGCCTGTCCCTGTGGTACCAGAGGCTGCAGAATAGTTACTCTCTGTCATTCAGTCCCATGGGTCCCCAGAGCAATGGCACATGAGTAGTATTCTCACCTACTGCCCTGGCAGACTTAAAGTATTTCTTGGTTGGAAAGTGGAATTAACTACCTGAGTAAGAGCTTATTCAGAGTTAGTAAGCCTAAATGTTTTCCCAAACATGTACGGCTTGAGAATCATATACCTGAGGGTGTAAGGGAAGCAGATACCTTTTCTCGTCCACTAAGAGCCCATGATCCAGGTGAAAAACAGCACGTAGCAGATAGCAGTTCACAAAACAAAAGTCAGAAAAAAATACTACCAGGGGATCTTTGATGTAGTCTGGAACTTCCACAGTGAGGGGGTGTTTTTTCTTTATCGCGAATGCATATGGGGACCCGTGTATGGGAAAGCCCAAGAGGGAAGCTTCATTTGAACTGATGAAGAAGGAATCTGATGGCTTCTTTTATGGTCATGAAGGAGTCTTTCCCAGGTGGCTTGGCTGGAAAGTCCCCCAGGAGGAGAGATGCTGTGCATTCAGAGCCTGTGGGGGTACCCCAGAACAGCCAGGCAGTGGGGGAGTTCTCGCGGTGAACCTGCTCTCCTAGTGAATGCATGTGGGGCAGAAAGGTCCATGGGGTTCAAGAAGACATGATGGTGAATATCTAATGTTTAAGCCCATGTTCCAAAGAATAGAAAATGTGTGTTTTCAAGGTAAACAAAGGTAAGAATTTATCAAAAAACAAGGTGAACATTGTGTTTTTAAACATTGCAGTTAATAACATTTCACTGAATTTATTTTTAATCTGAGATTTTAATTATTTGACCATGCATGCATTTATTTTATAATCTTTTTGGTTCAGACAGAAGGATTACTTCTCACTATTTTCATAGCCATGATTTTCTTGCACCACAAGAAAACCATTCAAATCATGAGGAAATGTGTTTCCTAGGTTTTGTGCCTGTTCTTCTCATTCCAGTCCTGGGAGAGTTGGCTTCAGATCCAGAGCTTTGCTAATTCTGCCCAGATGGTGTCGTTTCAAAGCCTTTGCTCTATGAGCACTGTGGACAGGCTGGTCTGGTGCTGTCCTGGCCACCTCTCCCTGCTCTGCTGGTTCACAGGTCACATCCTTGTCCTGATATGTTCAGGCCCACCTCCTGAAGAATGGCAGCCCAGAGGGCTTGGGAGGAGGATGCTTAGACACATTCTCTCTGCTTCTGTGAATGGCACCACGTCTGCCATATTCCCTGAGTACAAGATTTCTTAATACCAATGTCAGGTGATTCCGTATGGTGAGAGGACAACACAGTGGGAATTTAAGGGACCAAGGCTGCCTCCACAGCCCCACACTGTGGGCACACTCAGCCTAGCTGGTCCTCATCCTCCCATTGACCATGGTGATGGTGATATTCGCTGTGTTCCTGGACCCCTGAGCAGACCTTCCCTCTTATCCTGCAGATGCCTCACCATACTCCTGTTGGCATAAGGACTTGTGGAATGGGGTAGAACCTCTTGGAATGGTCCATAACACATATCCCAACACGTTTGTGTTTTGCGATAGCAAGACACTAACATTTCTATGTCCCCTAGCACCTGTGTGGCTTCGAGCGAGGTGATTTGTTTCAGTCATCTCATGGCAAGGTAAAGGAATCCTAGCATTCTCCTCTGGAAATGTGAGGAAATCCAAGCTCAAAGCGTTTCCTGTAACTGGTTCAAGGTCTTATCTAGCAAGCCTGACTCTTGAGCACAGGCCAGGTTCCTGAATCCTGCTCTGTGAACTGTGACTCCTGATCACTGGCCTCCAGGGACATTCTCTGGGTTACCATGAAGCTGGGTGATGTGGCTGGGATAGTCCTGGGATAGTTGGACTCAGATCCAGAGCTTTGCAAATTCTGCCCAGAGGGTCTCTTTTCAAAGCCTTGGCTATGTGAGCACAGTGGACAGGCTGGTCTGGTGCTGTCCCGGCCACCTCTCCCTGCTTGGAGCCTTCCCAGTCCTCACTGTGCAGCACAAGCCTAGTGCTGAGTGGCCTGCACCCCATGTTGATCCTAAACACTTAAAGAAATGGGCTTTTAGAAATGTGTCAACTTTTTTACATAGAGTTGAAATGGATAAAATAATTGATGGTGGATGTCATTATGGCGTGTTACGAGAATTTACTGCTTTCCGCCTCTTTCCAGCCTTTCATGGTGGCCTTTTTGTTAGGTCATTAATTTCACAAAAACATGACCACGACTATGGACAAATGAAACAGCTACCTGTCCTCCTGCTCTCCTCACACACTGCTCCTCCCACCACAAGGAGGGACTTGCTTCTAAGAAGTCTTTTCTAAATACGTCATAAGTTCAAAGAGAAAATATTTAGGGAACACTGTCATGTTCGTCCAGTCTGAGAGACACAAGGGTGCTGTTTGTGACCATTTTTAGGTAGAAGGGGGTTAAATTATCTACTTTAATCTAGATGATCACTTGAGTCCCAAAAGGGGATGTGAAGCTTGCACTGAGCAGAGTTAGAATGAGCCACAGTTTTACAAACAGAAACCAGTCTATGTTTAGCTACCACCATCCCTATCCTCATTCCTTCCCTTATTGTAAACATGCCTCAGTTGGTTGTGATTCAGACGTCAGCACTACTGATATTTGGGGCTAGAAAATTCCTCACTGAGGGGAGGGCTGTCCTGTGCAGATATTTGGCGCCATCCTGTCTTCTGTGGGCTCAGGGCCAGCAACTCTGCCTCCAGGTGTGACTCCAGGGGTCACCGAGGGCACAGAATCATCCCCCTCTTCCTATTTGGAAACCACCAGGATAGTAATAGCTTCATCCAACTACTGCACATTCACTGAGTCAAACACTCTATGCAATGCATTCACAAATCAACCCTCCCAATGATGAAACAACACTAGGTAGACATCATCACCGTCTGTGCCCCAGATCTTATGTGGAAACTTAACCCCCAGGTCCCTCTGCATGACGTCTGGTTTCTGGAAGTAGGGCTTGGTGGGTGCTAAGGTCCTGAGAGTGGGGGTCCCCATCATCACATGAGTGGTTTTGTGAGCAAGAAAGACCCAAGTGGCAGCTTACTCCATGTTACCACGTGCCCCTGGGGACTCTGCAGAGGGTCTCCTGAAGCAGGAGGAGACGAGCCCCCTTGACCTGGGATTTCCCAGCCTCTGGAGCTGTAAGAAGTACATTTGTTCTCCTTATACACGACCCGGTCTTGACATCAGTTATAGCAACAGAATATGGACTAAGACCCCATTATCCTGTTTTACTAGGAAGCACACTGAGGCATGCAGAGTTTGGAAATGGCTTCGGCGAGTGGTGGCGAGAGACTCAGCCCCCCACCATCTGACTCAGGTCCTCACTATTGACTGATGCCTCCTTTTTCCCTGCTGACATTTACAAAATTAACAACAAGGATACAAGAGCTGTGTGTAGTCAGTAGGCAGAGAACTCCTGTGCCAGGCCAGGCAACGTGGTGCACACACTATGCCCATGAAGAAGGCTTGGAACCACCATCCGGCAGCTATAGGAGTCTATTTTCTCCGCTGGGCAAGGGATGGTTCTAGGGGTCAGTGTCCTTCTGAAGTTCTTCTGAGTTACACAGCTTAACACTCAAGTCATGGAAAGGTAATGACTTTCAACAAGTTAGAGGGAAAAAACAAGAAAGTATAATGCCTAATATCAAAACAAACTGAAACACACAACTTCTAATAACTTGCCAGACGGACATCCTGGCCACTCAGAGGAAAGCAGAGTTGGAAATCACGATTGTGCAACACACTAACATGTTATCTTCAGAGGAACACACTCGAGGGACAGCAAAGGCTCTGGAAAGACTTTAAACTTCACTCATTTCTTTTACTTAACATATTAACAATGGTATGAGATTTTGTAGTAATTTCATATATTTTACATCAAGTAAATGAAAGAAATCTACTAATACTAGAAAACATGGCTTTAAGTTTAAGGGAAAAGAGATACAAATACAATAGCAAAGGCATAAATAGAATTATAGTCAATTTTAAAATAGCTCAAATTATTAGTGTATGCACATAAGTATTTTAAATACTTTATGACTTTTACTCACTGCACATCGTTTTTAAGAGTGTGGAGACTCTGATACCCAACTCCCATAACTAACTAGCCAGCTTCTCTCTTGTGACCCTCAAGGAGATGAGGAATCTCCCTGGTTTGGCTCACAAACGGTCCTCTAGGGACCCCTGCTCTTCCTCTACTGCAGACCCTCAGGACCAGGTCTTCTGCACCCTGAGCTTATTGCCTGTCCCCTACCCACTTTGACTCCAGGCTGAAGGGCACCGCTCCCACACCCAGTCCTAGGACTAGCTCAGCAGGAGTGCAGAGGTGGCACGGGGCAGCTCCCCAGTCTTGGTGGGTGAGTGGAGCTCCGGCAGGGAGGAAGGAGATCCACCCTGGCAGGGGGCTGCAGACAGGCCTGGGGAGCAGCCCTAGCCTGGGACCCATCAATTTCTCTTGTGATAGCAAACACCTCGAAGAGATGATTTGTGTTTTTGGCGAAAGGTCTTCAAAAGCTAATTTGAGGTGGAAGTTCAACATCCAAGGCCTGGTTACCCTGGAAACCGGGGACAAGCAAAAGAGAAGGGTATCTCAGAAACACAGGTGGGTGGGATTTGACCCGATGTGCAGATCAGAGAAAGAAAGATGGGAGCAGGTGCTTGAACCCCATAAGGGGAACAGCCAACAAACAGGGTCACTTGTAGAGGCCACGACAGGGTGGCTCAGGGCCACCAGAGCCACATGGGACCTGCAGTGTCTGCTCCAGGAGTGCTAGTGACCACTTCTGTCTCCTACCCTCACTGGTCATCAGGAAATTCCTCATTACTTCACCAAGGTCAGGGATTTTTGGAGAACCCAATGCAGAGAACGTGAGGTCAAGTGACACATGGTTAGGACACAGCTAGTGGGTGCCTGTGCCCGATGCCACGCAGCAGGAAGGCCGTCTTCTCATGCTGGCACCAAGCTCTCGGATGTCTCCAGACCATGACACGAGTGAGGCCCATTCCTACTAAATAATCCAGCCTCAGGTATTTTGTTGTAGCCCCAGGAAATGGGCTAAGACAGCTGCTAAGTACTCCTATTGGCCACTCATCTCTCACATGCATTTTGACATAAAGTTGCAAAGATTTATGTGCTCGGTGAACTTTCTTGAAAGGGTGTTGAGCTACAGCTGGGCAGATGTGTGCACTTCCAAGTAGAGCTGGAAATCATGTGGGTTTCCAGCAAAGGAACAGGGAGCCAAAGAGAAGGACGATTTTCATACATAAATAAGTTTCTCTTTTTGATATGGCCCTGACTTTACTTCTGCATATTGACTCGGCCTTTGTAAACATGATAGAGTGCCAATTGTGTTCTAGCCAATTAGCCCAACCTTTGCCTTGGCCATAAAACTTTATGCAAACTACTGCTCACAGGCTTGGCAGTCCAGGGAAACAATGATGGGCTTATAACTCTAAAAGATTTTTTTGGCAAATAGCTAATAAGAACTTTTTTTTTTTTTCACAAAACCTTTAGCTGATGGAAAAGTAAAAGAAAAAGAAATCTAGGACTGTAGGCTCATATGGGCAATGATGATGACAGCCCCATTAATAACATGGATCATTAAAATTTATAAAAAGCTATTCTTAATATAGGGTATAAATACATTTCTCAGGCAGAGCTATGAAATTTATAACCTTTTTATTGTCACCAGAGGACTTTCCTACTGCTCTGCCCCCGCCACCGTCTGCCCTCTGTCATAAATCACCGTGTGGTTAATAACCTAGATTACAACTACCAGTTGCATTTACGGAATTAAATATTGACTATGTGAAAATGTTATTACATTTTTACTGATCGGAAGACCGCGGACCAGCCCTGCAGGACATGTAGCTGGACAGAAATATCTGTGTAATCTTTGTTGGAAATACAGTTATGGGCACTCACCAACCACTGATAGAGTTTGGAGCAATGAGGGAGGAAGGCAGAAAATGCTAGTTCCTTAATTTTACACCAGGCAAAACACATCAGGAGGAGGCCGTTATATTGAAGCATTGCACCTTATTTTCAATTTAGGAGTCTCCAGGCCAAATGCATGAAGTAATTACCAAGCCACGGATGGTAGAGCAATATGTCGAAAAACTACAGTGTCCACACAGAATAAAGTTTATTAAAAATATTGGTAAAATTCCAGCAAGAACCCCATAGCAAACAACACTGAAGTAGACACTTTCCAATTTCTTGTGATTTGAAAGAACCATTGATCCTCCAGTTTCTAAATACTTCAGAAACATTTGTTACTCACTTGAGAAACAATTAGAGCAAAACTTACTCCTAAAATGATGTGAGTTCCCACAGTCATATAGGGAGCGCTTAGCATATCCAAATGTCCAGGAAGCCATCCTGGGCAGCTCGGGCTAGCCATACATTTGGTTTGGTCTACTTGCTGTGTGGTCAAGGGAACTGGCCATTCTCTCTGTGTCTTACACATATACAGAGCTCCAGTAAGGAAGGCACAGGTAGTTGGATACACCAAAGTGCAGAATGGAAGTGTGACAGACCACCGCTTACCCTGTCCTGACTCAGCCCCTGTGGTGTGCGCAGCTGGCTGTGGATTTCATGTAGCATGGGTTTTTGCTATTGCTTCAATAATTTGCATTTTATTTCATTAAAAGTATTAAATTGGAGTGTTTATTCTAAAAAACAACAACAAAAAACACTTTAAGTGGGTTTAACTGTGAACAATATATTTAAATAAGTGCATAAAAGGTTTATTAAAATTAATTTACAAAGTTTTTGACTTTACAACCTTGAAAGAAAGCATTAACCCATAGTATTAAATTAAAGAAAGCAAATGTATCCTACCAAGAATTAAACAATGACCTTCTCATAAAATGCAATGTTCCAAGTAGTTGCTAATTCAAAACAAAGGAAAGTAATGTCCTCACTGCACGACAAGCTGGCCCACAGCCCTGGGAAGCAGGCATTGCCCACTCTCTGGAGCCAGAGCACAAAGAAGCCCGGGGTGTCTGTGAGAGACGGAGCTTTGAAGGTATGTGCTCCGCAGACACCATCTGAAGGCCCGTGACTCCTAAGAGCACAGCCTTCGCTCTGGGCTCATTTCTACAGCACTACAAGCGTGTTTAGTTTGAAACTGTGCTAGGGGACAAACAAAAGAACACAAATATTCTGGCAATAGAATTTTTAGGGAAAAGGAATAGAGGCATAACGTCGAGAGTAACATCCAGTTCACTTGCAATATTCTGACCGGTCCCTCTCTTTTCTGGCTTGTCCTCTTTATGAAGTGTGCTTGTCTCCCAGATCTGCTCTGAAGGAGGCCTGGAGCAAGGCTAGGAGCAGCAGGGTCCCTCCTTGCTGAGCCCACAGAACCTGTAAGATCCAGGGAGCTGCTCATTCCAGGCACAGGGAAGCTCAGCGCAGCAAGAGACCATGACATGGTTGGTGCCAAACAAGGCAGCTGTGGCCACTGGAGGTTTGTGGCAGGAAGATGCAGGATCCACAGGAAGGGATTCTTTTGGTTGAAGTCAGGACAATTTATGCACCACGGGGTGAAGATGTATATATGTATTTCTTCTCAGAAAGGTTTAGGCCTCTGCTACTGTCTAAAGACATAAGTGGATGGAAAGCCAGCTGGACTTTCGATGCTCCAGATGTAGTGGGTGAGCACATACCTTGTGCGGTCACTGCCCTTGGAGCTAAGTGCTGTACAGAAACAAGGACAGGAGGAGGGCTGGGTGAGCCTCTGTGGAGCACTCCTAGTCCCTTGGTTGCAGCACAAACCTAGTTCCATGGTCTGAGAGGGCAGAAGGTGCAGGGGTCTGGGTTCCTGCACTGCTGGGTGGCTGGCCTGGTCCCTTGGGACTGCCACCAGTCCCTTCTGGTTTTTCAGCTCAGTCCACAGGCTGCCTGTCCAGCCCAGGTCCCTCCTCCGGCCTATCTCACAGGAGGTTGGCACTGACCAGTGCTTCTCTTGGTATGGCTTGGCCATGTCCTGAGGGTGATTGTGGAGCACAGACTGCAGGGCCGAATCAAGAGTGGGACCCCACAGTACTCACAGCTGACTCCCAGGACAGGGAGCAGAGTTGTGAGTGGAGGGGACTGTGCCTGGCCACCCACAGTCACCACGGGACCCCATTGTGCACTGTGCAGAGTGAGGGCACAACCAGAAACTCTGACGTGGCCTGGTCCTGAGTGCCTCCTCTTCCTGCTTCCTCTGATGGGGACATAGAGCGTCTCTGCTTTTGAAACTATAGTCCTGTGCACAGGACAGCCCACAACTCCTAAGATGAGCTGCCACAAAAACGAGAAGGATGAAGCCCTTGGAGTGAGCTGCACCCAGGTAACTCAAACGCAGCGAGGCCTCAGGAGCAGGAGGGCACCTGTGAAGGACTTTCATCTCAGTGCATCAGACACCACCTTGGGAATTGCTTCTAACAATCACAGCTCCTCATTTCCTGTTTCTAATGAATATCTGTCCTTCCCTAAATTCAAAGTTAAATCTAAGCAAAACTTAAGGAAAACCCTGAATGGATTGGCAGTGAAAAGCCTGGTCCATGAGTTGCACCCTCTCTCCTGCTTTCCATCTGCCTCTGAATGTGTGTGTGTGTGTGTGTGTGTGTGTGTGTGTGTTGTTGCTCTAGAGTTAACAAAATGCATTTATTTATCTTTCAATTTCACAAGCAATAATAACTGTGAGATAACTCTACAGTTTTATAACTTATTTTTTAAAGAGGAAACCTTGACACTTTGAACTGACCGAGTCACAGTCCGCTGGCTCATAAGCTTGGTGGCCTTTGTACCATCTCCTACAGCACACAGCCAGGAATTGGATGTTTTCCCTTGGAAGTCAAGATATGTGTAGCCTATGCAAAGACTTCCTTCTTGGGAAGTAACAACCTGATTACATCTGTGTTAGCACAGAAATAATTCTTTATTTCAAAGGAGTACAAATGATACTTAGAATACATGAAATAAAGCTTTTGATTCAGATAAAGAGTTTCTGGGAAATTGAACTTCTCTATGCTGACCATGAGGATCAATTTAATGTTTATTTCTTTATATTTATGCTGTAAAACTTCAAAATGGAATTATAATCCTCAATTTCCATGTAATCAAAGTCAGATGAGATAACTAGTACCAGGCTTTAATATAATATAAATATAACATTTGGGCAAGATATATTTTCTGGATATTGCAACATTTAAGACAGAAATCAAGGTAATAGAGGAGTCCAGTCCAGCTCATAAGTCAGCCTCTTCGTTTACTACTCAGTCATCTCTCCAGCGGGACCCTAATAAAAGGAGATCCAGAGGTGACATCATTGCAGTCCATAAAATAAGAAACTTCACTTTGCCCAGAAAGAGGTCTAAGTCTCGCCCTTACCTTCCGGAGAGTGGTCTTAAGAGACCTAGATGGAGCGTTTGGTTTAGGCAGTGGCTGGCCAGGACAGAGAGGCCATGGATGTGATAAAGGAGAGGGAATGGTCCGCACCTGCAGGGTCGAGAGGTCTGAGAGCAGCCCCATGAGCTATCAATCATGACCACACCCCGGGGTCCGCATCCTGACTCTGGCCCCTGGTTTGGGCTTATGCAGGTAACCACATGTCAGAGCCATGGGACAGCTCACACTGACTCCCCTGGGGTGACGCAGCTCCTCGTGGGAAGCTCTCCTGCACTCTACCCACTGGGCTTGTTCCCTCCCCTGATTTCCATCTGCATTCTTTCCCTATCATGAGCCCTCCTCATGAGCAGGTGGCTTTCAGGGAGCACTAGAGGCCTTTCTAGAGAATTTTGAAAGCTGGGGTGTTCTCTGGGACCCTGGGACCTGCAACTGGCATCAGCAGCGAGTGTGGTCTTGTATAAACAGGTCCCTCAAAACTCATTACTCAAAAATTCCCAGAAGACTACACTGAACATTTTACTTCTGTTTCTCATTACTTATAACTTGTCATCAAAATACTATGTGCCCATGGATTATAAAGTCAAACAGTTCAAAAAGGCTGATTATAAAGTAAGGTGTTCCCCTGCCCGTACCCCGATCAGACTCTCTGCCAACAGAGACTTGATATTGGCCCCTTCCTTGTGGTGTGCGGTTCTGTGTATCTAAGTAGCATGCATTTCTGCTGCTTGGCTTTCCTGCGGTAGCCTCATTCTATTATTCCCCTGTATGAACATGAGAACCTACTTCATTTCTGTGCACACCCTCCCTTCTGTCCTTCACGCCACACTCCTTCTAACACATACTTCTAATAGAACAGTATTTCAAATTTGGCTAAAGGTGAATTTGGTGCGTAGTATGCATTTTCTCCCCATGTGGGGCACAGAACACACTGCGTACCTTGCTTATGTAGCATTTCCTGATTTTACTTGACTCTCAGTTCTATGGTTTTCTATTGCTTCGTCTTCAGCATACCAATTCATCAAAATTTCAAAATCAACAACAACAAAAAAAAACCAGTCCCATTGTTCCCATCATTTCTGCCTTGTGACTTTCCCCTGGAATGCTGAGTTCCTGACTGCCCCAGCGGTCTGCTTCCTGGGCGTGCTCCTTGCACCATGCCAGGATGCAGGGTGGTCTCTGCTTTGCTCCTGCTCCAGGCCTGTCCCCTGGACCTCATCCTCGGTCCTCAGGACTCACAGGCTTGCTCTGGGTACCTGCTTGCAGGTTTGGAAGCAGGAGGGGTATGGTTCCCACCACCTTCTGGAGAGCCTGAAAGCGTCCGTTTGTCCTTCGCCCTTGACTCTGGACAGAGTTGGCCTGGGATGCAGGAGACAGCCTGCTCCAGCTCCTTCTCCATGAGCCTGGTCTTCACCAGGGGTTCTCTCTCAGCTCTGGAATATTTCAAAATCTTATTCTCAGGGGTTTGAAATTTTGCAACAATGTTTTGAGAGTGAAGGTTGTTTTATTTTTAGAGCCTGTTTGGTTTGTTTGGGGTTTAATTATACGCTGTGCCTGGTGACCGATGGAAGCTTCAGATAGGGAATTTGATATAACCCTGCAGCTACTTCAGTGGCCTTGTTTCCTACCCTCTAGTTCTCTGTTCTATCCTTCACTAGTCACATAGTGAAACTCATGAGTTGATTCTCTAATTTTTCTCACTGTTTTCTTCTCATTTTCTACTTTTTTCCGTTTAGTTTTGCCTACTGTATGAAAGATCTGCCCCATTGCGTTTTCTCATATTATTTTTTTAAATTTTTGCACACTCTGTATGTAATCTACAAATCAAATACAAACGAGCAAATGAAGTGAGGTTCACCTGCCGGCACACTTGAGTATGACATCCATGGATTCCCAGAACTGGCTGCTGCTGTCACATGCTTGACTCGATGGTAGCAGTCCTAGGTTCGTGGCCGCAGGGCTCTTTTGTCTGCTTCCACGTTGCCCTGCCACTGCTGGTTCCAAGTCCCTCCAGGCTCTGACTTTCCTGGGGTGTCCCCTGCATCTTGGACCTCTCTTTACATTGAAGAGAGGGACACGAGAAAGTCTTTCCTGTTCTGGGTGCACCATGAGCTTGCAGACTGGTGGTTTTGCTGTGAGTGACAGTGGGAAGGTGGGTACCTTCCTGGGAGATTCAGTGTCCCCATCTTTCTTTTCCTTTCTCCCTCTCTGTTTGCTCAGGAGGAATTGTCGGTGTCTTCTGAGGAAGGAAACCTGGCCTGGTCAGGACCATGCAGTCGTGGCCACAGTGCTGCCTCCTGCACAGAGTGGGCAGGGCAGGACGGCCTCTCATGCTCTAATCGTTCCTCCTGTCCCTATCAATTTCAATATTTTTTAACTTGATTTTCCATTTTTTTTTGAATCAATATCTTTTTATTTTAGAAAGAAGCAAAAGAAAGAAAAAGAAAACAAGTGTTCTAAGTCCAATCAGTTAGTCCGCCTGCCCATTTCTATATCCTCAGAGAAAGTTTTGTATTAATTCAAGTTAGCATATATTTGATGTTTTCAACTTATTTTTTGAAGGAAGGATTGGGGGAAAGACGTGCTATGGTCATTAAAGTCCTCAAACTCCTTCCTTTTATTTGAATGAAATCATGGAGATCACAAGTTTTTTGCTTATTTAGTCAGCGAGTGGCTCATCGAAGTTGGACCTCCCAGACTACTGGATGCTCACTCCTCCCCCTGCCCCCTCAGGAAAGCCTTGTGGGAGACATTATGAGAGTAAAAACTCTTGCCTCTAAAAATTTTTATCTGACCCGAGGTGAGCATAAACTACACACATAAATGTTCATAGATGCTCCCTTTAGTGCACTCCCAAAGGTTTTCTTCAGCCAGGGAAGGCAGAGGCGACCAGCCTGGGCCCCAAGCAGGGGGCTCCCCTGTAGCCCCTTGATTAATGAGGACCTTGATTGATGAACGTGGCTGTAGCCATCGATATCAATTGTGAAGATGCCAGCAGGGGACAATATGGACTGTGCTTACTGTCCTGTGATTTGTTTTACAGATGAACACAGACAGGACCTTCCACCCAGGTAATAGCCAACAGCCGGGAGAGCGTGGCTGCTGTTCAATTATCTCAAGGGTTTGCTTCCAGTAACACATTGCGGGGACCTGGACACCCTCCTCTGGGCACGCCAGGCTAAGGTTCTTCTCCACACCCTACACATTGGCTCCTAATGAAACAGAGAAGGAGTAACACAGAATCCTCCAATACCACACATAGATGGTGAAGCTCATGACAGTATATACACGTGCTCACACATCCATGTTGGAAAAAGCATCCCACAGATCTAGTATTTTAATTTTAAAAGGTTTGCTCTACATATACAAACTATTACAAGTGACCCTTTTAATAGAACGCAGACTGTTCACTTTGCAGTGCATTTTCCCTGATTGCCTAAATTCTGTTTATAAAGAGTTTATGTTTAACTTCCTGCTGCAGAGAGAATCTGAACTGCCCTGTGGTGCTGTCAGTGTGTAAAGCAACACATTCCCTGCACACTCCGGGCCTTGAAGATGTTTTCTTCCTGATTTAGTTCAAGGGTTCTGAGAACGTTATTGAATTCTCAATGCATGTTTTAAAATGAACCCTGTTCCCCTGTCCAAACCTCAAAAAGTCTTTAAAAATTGGAGCTCAAAAAAAATACCTTTTGTATATTAAAAAGGAATGTGAATTTGGCTCTAAGAATTTTCCACGGAAACTTCACATGCACATTCATGCTTAATAACGTTTCACTTAATACTTCTGCTTCTAAGAAGCTCTGATTAATAGTATCATTAACCTACTCGAATACAACTCACGACATTAAATACTGAGCAACACAGGACCTGCTCTCTTCTGTGTCAGAGGCCTGGCTGGTGTAGCCCATTAAAGAAGTGGGCAGGGCAGGAGACCCCAGCAGGCCACTCACTGTGAAGACAGGGAATGAGTGAGGCGCTGTCTCTCCTTTCCTCCACACCAAGGGGCTCCAGTCACATTCGAATCTCCTGGCAACCCCAGTGCGGGGGTTCCAGCCTTTCTAACTTTCAGAAAGACCTTACCCACCCACCAAAAAGAGCGAACATAATACATCTTGAAATGAGGCTTTTAAGTCCGACAATTTATGTACAGTCCTAAATCTGCCCTGACCACTTGTTCAACCCATGAAGTGGTGTTTAATTTAAGTCCAGTCACAGCTGAACATACAACGCACAAACATACCAGGACCCCGTGATCCTGGGCAACTTCCGAGGAGCTTTTGAGCATGTGCGTCAGAGGGTGTGTGTGGCACACAGAAGAGCCAAGCGCACAGTGTGGGAAGCAGGGTGTCCGGGGTGCAGGGACTGAATGTCTCATCCCGAGCAGCAACGCGCCCGGGCAACATGGCGCGCCTTTCCCCTGGGCTCGGCTGCGTGTCGTTGGGAAATTCGGTGGTCCCAGAAATGTTTTAGTTTAAGGAAAGGACAAAATGAATAAAATCCTCTGTTTCCCTCTCTCTTTCTGCTGGAATGGAGCACTTGAGCCATCTGCCTTCCCCAGTGACAGCATGCTGTTTATTCAAATGAGGCTCTGGAGCACAAAGGTGGCTTCAGTGGGCCGGTCAGCTTGTCTCCCCAGCAGGAGCCCCCACTTTATGGAAGCTTTTAAAGTTTGCATCAGTGGCGCAGAGAGCTGATGTGCAGAGCACAAAAGGATACAGTGTAGTCTAATGTATGCGCCTTTCCTGTGGAATCCTAATGGTGCTGTACTGTGGGGAATTTACACAAACCTTATAGGAATTAAAAAGAGACATTTATTTCATTCAGAGAATGCAGTGACTTCTACTGCTTGTGCTGCTGCAAAGCCCAGCTTTGAAAGAGCCTTTTATTGTGCAGGAAGAAAGCGGCTGGGCCGGGAGCCTGGGGCCAGCCCCGCATGCCTAGCAACTCCAGTGCCACTGCTCCCAGTGCCCTGGGCCGGGCCTTTCCGTCCATCCTTAATTGATTGGGTTAATATAAACCCGGCACCGCTAGCATTTGTGTGGCCCCCACAATAAGGCTGTTGTGGGCTTCTCTCTGCTCCTGTGTCCCCTGTTTAGGAATGTGTCACTCTGCACAGTTCAAAAGTGTGAGCAAGTGGAAAGAGCCACAATCACTTCATTAATGGTTTGTAAACAGCACCCAGAGCTGCGGCCACCTGCGTGGGGCGGGGCGGGGCTGGCTGCTGAAGCTCTGCCCAGAACCACCCCAGGATCAGGCTGCAGAGGCAATACCAGCCCCAGGAACACTGCCCTCCTCCCAAACAGTGGCATGTTGAGGAAACTGTGCCTTTCAATTTTTGAGAGGGCATTTCAAAAGGGACATGAGATTAGGATTTTTTTAAAGTGAAAATAAAGCAAACCTTGTAATCATTCCAGGCAGCAGAGGTGGGATTTTGAGAGGCAGATGGCAGGATGGGGATGAAGGGATGTGGCTGGAGGGGCGGCAGCACTGGGCACTTCTGAAAAGTAGCAAACACGTTTCCGAGTGTGATTTGCCTGCACGGCCGACCTTGGCAGGCAAGCTCCCCTCTCCACACCCACGCTCCCTTCCGTGACTACAGGATGCCACCAAGAGCCTGCTGGACCCTGTTGTCATCTCTGCAAGTGGGACCCTCTCTACTTTGGGGAGGTGTAAGGACTGTCACCTCATCTTCCTGGCTGCTGGCTGCCATATTTTTTCTTTTTCTATTTTTAAGTGTCTTTTGATCTGTCCCTTTAAGCACAGCTACTTCTGTGGGAGGGTCACAGGCAGCTAAACTTTGAGTTCCCTCTCTTGGAGACATAGTCATGCGCATTTGTGGAACGTGTTCATCTCAGGGACCTGTTGTCTGTGGAGGACAGGGGCGCCCTCACTCAGTCCTGGCTGTCTGTACTATCCACAGGAAGCTGCCTGGCTCTTCAAAAATGGCCCTTGGCCATCACATAAGCTCAGAGTATTTAGCAGGGTATAAAAATGGGCAGATCAGACCCCCTTGCAGAGCTGGCTGTAAAGGGAAGGGAGAACGGGAGAACACCTTGGGACCAGGGGGAAAGGACACCAGAGGGAGGGCAGAATGAGACCAGATCATGGTGGCTATGGAAACAGGCCTTCAACAGAATACAGATGAGTGGACCCTCCAGTGACCCCCATTCCTGCACAGGTGGGTCTCCAGCTGTGGGACCTGGGTGTTCCCAGGGACAGGGCAGCAGAAAGTGACGCGCCAGGACCCAGCTGTGTCTGTTCCCTTCAACATACCATTGCCACCCTGAGCAGAGGTGTGGCCTCAGCAAGACCCCTCAGCCACAAGGGCCTCCACGTTCTTGTTCCTGAGTGCAGCACCAGACCAGCTCCCTGGGAGCTGAGGTGCTGAGAAGGGGCCAGAAGCTGCTGCTCCGACCACAGCTGGGCCTGCTCTGTGTATCTTCCTCTTCCACTCAAGACCCAAGGTCCCCAGGTGTCCATGGCTGGCCTTGGTCCAGGGTATTTCCAGTGACCACGCACAGGCTGCCCTGCCTCTCCCAGGACACAGCTGACCCAGGGGCAGGGTATCTAGGCTTCCTGCCCCTGTCCATCTGCTTCCTACCAGGATGACCTCCAAAGAGCATCATTTCTGGCTCCTGTCAAGTGTGTTAAGTGGGATGTGTCTTCCTGGTGCCCGGCAGCACCATAGCTCAACCAATGTCTACCTGGAAGCATTACTCATTCGGCTTTTCAGCACAGAGGAAAGAACAGACCCCAAGAGGGAGGAGGAACCCAGAAGCAGTAGACTCTGGACTGAGATCTACCTCTGACTAATTGGGCCCAGAAACAAAAAGGGGCCACTCCCCACCTGGAAAGGCTTCCCATGCTGCTTCTGTCCTCGTGGTGCCTAGCCCTGATGACTTGGGGCTTTACCTAAAAGACCATGACTCTTTGGTGGCAGATTGACTCTTTTGTAAAATGTCTAGAAAGAGGACAGTCTATTACTTTATGTTTAAAGCCAAAACTGCTACTGAGTGTGGCTTAGTGAGTGAGTTGCTCAAGACTCAGTGGTCATACTTGTCAAATGGAGCCCACTAGACCAGCGCTACCATATGGAGACCTTTCTGGAAGGATCAGCCTTGTGGACCTGGCAGTGTCCAGCTGGAGTGTCCGTGAGGGCATGTGGGGTAGGTGCTGGCTGGCCTGGGAATGGTGCTTGATTTTCTTAGACTCTCTTCTTCTCAAGTGTTCTATCTTTAGCACATCAAAGGAGGAGAGAGACTCTTTGGATAAATGAAACAGGAACATGGACAATAACCAGACCTAGTCCCTGGAGAGATGTGTCCTGAGCACTCTTCAATGTTTCTTGCATTCTGCTAGGTTTGGCCTGAGCTCAGAGGCCCTGTGTGCACAGGCCAGCACGGGTGACCTGGGGCCAGCCAGCGCTGGCTGACTTCATGCCAAGAATGATGATGAAATGCATTTTCTGCTCAGATTTTATGTGTGTCTGGTTCGTAAGCCCTTTAATTTGTGGGGGGAGGGGCTCGGCTGCCATTCGCCCTCCCTGTGGCTGGGGAAGAGCTGGCCATGCTAAGGAAAGGCTGAAGAGCTCAGAGAATTGAAACCAGGTCTCAGAGCCTGCGGACCAGGGGCTGTGTCTTCAGGGCCTGGGTGCCCAGATGTTCCTCCTTCCCATGTGGTATGGGGATGCAGCACAGAATACACCAGCAGCCTCTTTCTGGGGCCTGTCATCTCAAAGTTTTCGTTTGCCTTGAAGTTCTAACTGTTCCTCATGTTTTCAGTCAAATCTAACTCTGCCTAACTTTGGACGCCAGTCTCTGGAAGGCAGGGTGTAAGGACAAGGGGAAGACTGAAATCTCTGCCTGCCTGCTCCACAGAGGTGCTGTGTGTATGCACAGGGCACGTGGCGCGGACCTCATAGGCCTTCCTCCCTCGGGGCCCCCTTCCGTCTCTGCACAGTGCCCCTTGGCACCCCTGCTGCCCTTCTGTTGAGTGAAAGGCAGGGTGCCTGGGCCACAGCAAGACCGCATTGCTCTGCCCAGGGATTGAGCTGAGCCTTCTCCACGTGACCCCACCAGCATCCTCCCAGGGACCACTAGGACCCAGAGAAACCACCCGGGTCCCTGAACAGGAAAGATGAGCATTTCAGGCTGCAGGGAGAAAGACAACTGATGGTTCAAACGATGAGACAAGGTAGGTTAAACAACAGGAAAGAAATGGGAAGACAGAGAAGGGAACCTGCCTGGCCCAGCTGAGCTCCAAGAGGCAGGCCTCTCCCTGCCCCTCTGGTGAGCCAGGGCTCCTCCTTCCTTTACTGCCCTCTCTCCACCCCTCCCTGCTATCTTCTCCTCTTTTTCTGTCCTTCCTTCCTTCCTTTTATTTCTCCCGCCTTCTTTCCTTCCTTCTATACATCATCCCTGCTCTCCTTCTCGCCTTCGGTCCCGTCCTTCTTTTTTCTCTCCCTCTCTTTCTCTTTTCCTCTCCTTCTTTCCTTCCTATCTTCCTTCCTTCTTTCCTTCCTCCCTCCCTCCCTTCTCTTCCCTCTTTCCCATTAATAGCACTACAAGGCCTTGTAGGCCTTTCTTGATGTCTCTAATCTGAATTGCTCCTTCTGTAGTTTTTTGAGGATGAACTAGACCACCTCAAGATTTTTTTCTTCTTTCTATAACTTTGGTAAATAAAACTATGCAGGGAACAATGGGAAAAGAAAAGCCAAAGTTTAAAAAATGAAGCAGTGTCTTGAAATGTCCATATGATTGCAGAAGGACCGAGGCACTGTGGACCTGGAGTGTTGTATTCTCTGATGGACATGCTCCTTGTGGTCACTGTCCTCCCGGCCTCCTCCCTAGGTACACAGCCCACACTCCCAGCACTGCTCACATTGCCTCGGGGTATTACCACAGTCTGCCTGTATCAGCCATTTGTGTCAGGGTCCAGATTTCCCTACTTGAGGATGACAGTCACGCTTAATCACCTGGGCATGGCCTTGTACATGGCCTTGGGCAGCTGCATGCAGCCCACGTCCCACCCTCCTGGACCCATGCTGGTGGGTGCTGGGACACTGCAGAACTGGGCTCTGGCCCCCAGGAGTCTGCTCTCCAGGTGCCCTGAGCCAGTCAAACCAGGCTTGACCCCAGTTGGACTTGGTTACATGAGAAGGCAGCAGCTCCTCCCGGGCTCCCAACCAGCAAATCTTGGGTCACTTTCCCTGAACAGTTCTTTCTCTGAAGTCAGCTCATGAGCTGCTTTAATTGAGTGCGCCATTTCCTCTACCCTCCTGTGCTTGTTGAGGCGGATATCTCAGGCTGCTCTTAAACAGCCTGGTGATACCAAGGCCCATCTGCACACAGAATTGCGAAGCTCCCCTCAAACACAAGACCTTGAATTCCCATGAGTCTTATTTAAATTTCATCACAAGAATTATCATCTAGGCTAGCCCTTTAATGCTTGCAAATAGTAGTGATGCCCTTAATTTTAATCCATGTTTTAAATCAGACTTTACGTTATACTCAATTATATTTTCAGGACTTAGTTGTCAAAGGTATTTTGGGCTGGAGGGCCTTCTCTTCTTGAGAATAAAGCACTTGGTGTCTGAATTGCTTAATAAAGTGGGTAGCAATTATTAATACAGTAATTTTTTATTAGTTTAACTGAAACCAGAGATATAAATGTTTCAAGATTTAGACTTATAACATAAAAGCCAAATTAAAATAAGTCCAAGAAAAAGTCTGTGAACTTAATTTAGTTGAATTCTACATTTTCAAAGCAGAGTGGGTGATTATTGTTACTCATGGTTGTTAAAAAATATTTTTAAGCATGCTAGAACTTGAATTTCTGGAATTATTAGTCTTTTATTAAATCACAAAGCCAAACCCAGCTGAAATTGTTTTGAATACAAAGTGGAACATTGTACCAATATTCTATGCCTTCATGTGGGCCAACCTCCTTAAGCTTGGAGCTTGCCAAAGCATTCCGTTCCCCAGCAGACCGGAGAGAACCGAAATTGCAGAATTTCAAATTACAGCTAGAGGAAATTGAGAGCTCACTCTTCCTTGTGTGCAGGCAATTAGCAGACTGTATAAAGTTTAGTAGGAAGAGAAGGACTGAGTCTTCGAGAAGCAAGGCAGCTTTGGCCGTGCAGTCACAGGGCCCAGAAAGTGTGAAGGCCCTCTTGTCCTGGTTTCTCCAAGTGACAATCCCTATGGGGAAGGAAAGGCAGAGGAACCGACCACATGACCACACCCTTCCAGATTGGGTTGCCATTGTCACATATGGAGACCAGGCTGCCACTCCTGGGCAAAGAGCAGCAAGAATCCCTGCACAATTAAAGCACTCCGGCAAACCCGTCGTGCGTGCCCATTACTCCACGTCCCTCCGAGAGGTGAACAGAAATTCTCTATGGCGGACTTATTACCTAATGTGTTGTTTAAAGCAAAGGGAAAATTGTAAGATTTTCCATTCAAAATGGGCCGTGAGGGGTCATTTTTGGTGGCCATGAAAAATCTCTTGCAAGTTCTCTTCCGTATCCATTCATGGGCCTTACGGACAGAGACACATGGAAGGTCAAGGGGCAGAGGTGAGCAGGCAAAGGGACTTTCCCCAGGTACCCCTTGGGCTTGTGCTGAGCATTGCTTTGTCAGGACTGTTCCTTCTAATACTTCTACGATAGTTTTCCTGGGAGACATGCCTCCTGTGATGGATTCCCTGTGTGACATGCCCCCTTCTGTCAGCATAAGGGTCATCTCCATGGGCTAGTCTGACATTAACTCTCAGACTACCTGGTAATGGAACATGGTAACGTATTCAACATTAGAGAACAAAGTACAGATTTGGGAGATATATATTTCCCTTGGAGTTAAACAGTCACAACTATTGTGCTTCAGATCCATTTTTACACACACACACACACACACTTGCACACACACATACACTTCTGGCTTGTCAAAACATCTACATTGCAAATTTGTTTGATTTGCCAGTTAATCTATAACAAGCATGTATATTCTTGACAATGGGAGAAAGTGTGTGCGTGCACATGCATGTTCATATGTAGGAACTGGATGCCTTGCTAGAGCCTGGGGAGCAATGTCCCAGAGCAGAAGGGAGCCCACACGGCCCTATCCTCTGGTTTGGCCAGGACAGGGTGGGGTTGCTGGTCAGAGGCAAACTCAAGAGCAGCTCGGTGGTGGGAAGGAATGGCTGGTGGTCTGAGCCATAGGCTCCCTGAGAGAAGGTTTCACAGGAAAGAAAGCATGGGTCTGCTCCCTTGGGTAGCAGGCACGTCACACAGGCAGCTCTACCCAGGAGTGTGAAATATGAACTTGGAGAACTGCTGCAGGGTCCCCAGAAATACGCCAAGGGGGACAATAAATTGCAACTCATCTTTTAGGTGATCTTGAGGGCAGCTCTGCTGCCCCTCTGATGCTCACGACAGAGGACTCCTCCTTCTGACCACTCTTCTCTGTTCTCTCTTGACCTGTGGGAAATGTAGGCATCAGATGGGACGGACCAAAGTGGTGACCTGAACAGTTTTCCAGACTAGACTGGGGTTTGAAGTGCACAAACATGCTTGCTCCCCTCCCACCTGCAGGTGTGAACAGGAACTCCAGTGCACACTGCTTCAAGTCTGGCACCCCCGCTGCAGAGGTGGCCTCTTGAGCACGGGGCCTGGCAGGGCCTGTGAGCCCGGGTCTTCAGAGCCCCTTCTCCCTTGCCTCTTGGCACTTGAGGAGACTGTCTTTGCTTCCTCCCTAGGAGGGCCTTCCCTCCATTATCCACTTCTGGGAGATTTGGTTTCAGAGTGGTGTTATTGAAATACATCTCAGTCTTATTCTGCAAATCAGCAGAGCTTCTTTAGAGAAGCCACCTTGGGAATAAATCCTGTGGCAGTGCAGATGAGACCATAGTGGTCCGGATTAGCATGCAAAGGTCAGCACACCTGTGCATCTCTATGCAGGGCTCAGGTCGGCAGATTAGAGGCAGAATCAGCAGTCCTCAGCCATCCCATCTGGGCCAGAATTCTTCCCACTGCTGGCCGAGAGCAAGACTCAAGGGACAGCAGGCAGTGCCACATGCAGGAATGCCACAAGGCTTGCAACAGAGGAGGCCGCTGCTTCTCAGTGCTGGCCATCCCGCCACCAGTCAGCCATGGTCCTGTGCCTTCCCCGAGGGCATGGGCTCTGGTGGAGGTGCTCATGGTGGACCTGGCCCCGCTCACCCGCCTCCTAGCATTGACATCATGAGGAAGGTCATGTTCCCACAAAACCGCAGCAGCACTCTGCATCCATGCAAGGGACCCCACTGAGCCACACAGACCACTCAGGTGAGGCCGATGGCTCCTTCTGCTTTGAGACCAAAAGTCTCCTCTCGTGAAAACGTGTGGTAAATTTTCCAGCAGTGTAAACGAGCACCCTTAAAACCCTTCCAGACAGACTCATAAAACAGAAGCTCATTCAAAAGTAAAGCTCTCTGCTTTCATGAAAAACGATCCACCATTAAAGCTGCTGGGATCGCATGAAAAGATGAAGGGAAGAGGCTAATAAATTCTGGGGGACTTAGGTGTCAGAAATGTCACAGCTGAGTAGAGTGGACAGCTGAGCACACGTGAGAAGTAGGAGCCCAGGAGGAAGGGAGACTCTGCATGGGCAGGCACCGCCAGGTCCAGGGCCAGGCGCACTGGAAGCCCCAGGGGAGAGTGCTTTCCACCAGGGCTCAGAGGGCCCCTGTGGAATGGCATCAACCCAATCTCCCTGTCCTAATGGGTCACTAAAGTCCTCCTCCATTACTACTGGAATGGACAGAATAGACACAAAGCACTTCAAATGTCCCTACACAGATTGTGACAAAAACTCTTGTTATCTTAATACTATCAGGCACTAGTGGTATCTAATGAGACATTAAATATGCATTCATAAATGTGCATAATATGCGTAATTATAGACAACACTTGTGACTATGCTCTTGAACATGTGTGTCACCTTTTGTGAGAATTCAAAATATCAGTCACTTTGTGTTGCAATGTGCCTTGTGTAATAGGACTGATTGCATAATAACTGTAGCACAGCAAATTCCAAGGCAGACAGGAATGCTTGGGGGATGCATAAAACGGGCACAATACTATGAAAGTGATTGTGCCACATTTTCAAATGTTTAATTTGAGCTAATTGACCTTAAGGGGAGGGCTTTCTTTTTGAAATCTTGCAGTTAAGAAATTATTTGCAGATGGGATGTGAAACAGTCACCATGAGGCTGTGATGACCAGTGTCCTGGGGATGGACACTTTACCACAGTGAGATTGCATCTGGGACGTGGACTAGGAGCTTGCTGTGGCTGGCTGACCGTGGATGACCAGATCACGAGTACAGAATGCTCCCGTGGCACGGGTTGGGCCCTGTCTCAGACCTGTACAGTTCCTGCTGGTGGCTGGTACTCAGCTCCTGGCCGAAGCTCAGGCCACAGGCACTCATAGGCCACAGGGGCCCTGTGAGCGTTGCCTCATGTGTCAATGTGTCAGGAAGTCCTGGAGCCAGGAGCTCCCGCTGCTGTGTGGAAAGGGCAGCTTTGCTGGGAGCCCCAGGCTTTCTCTCTCATTGCAGTTGCAGCTCCAATCACTTGCTTGGGATTGCATAATGATACAAGATGCTTTGTCCTTTCTGCCAGTCCCTGATCCTTAAGGGCCCCTGGACGGTCCCTGTCTTCCGCATCTGTTTCAGAAGCTCAAGCCCCGAGTGCTTTTCCCTTGATGTCCACCGTCACACACCAGCTTGACATTCTCATTCTGGTGGGCCTGGCCACTCTGCGGCCTCCTTGCCTCTGCCCTGTGCCTGGCAGTCTGAAGCTCGAGGCCAGCGAAGCCCTGGTGTCAAGGCTGCTGCCACTTAGGGTGCTCTATCATCCTTAGGCCGGTTTGGCTACACAGTCAAGAGCAGCTTCTCTGTTGCGTGATGTCCACACACACCAGGAAAGTGAACAAAGAGGTTTCAGAAAGGCAGGAATGAGGGGCGAGGGCTGGGGAGGTCCAGAAGGGCAGTGTCCATGGGAGCAGCTTTTCAGCCACTGGCCTTGGGTCTCAAAGGGAAGGCCACTGTGGAGGGCAGGTGGGAGGTGAGGACAATGGCCACCTCATCAGGAATGGGGACTGCCCTATCTCCTGGGGAACATGTCCTGGAAGCAGTGGGTTCCCTTTCCCTCAGTGGCTTCCTTTCCTGTTGCCTATGGAACTTGGCCCTGCCCGTGCCGGCCCTCACCATCTCAGTTTTCTCGAGGTAGAGATGATGCCCATATGAACCGAGCTCTGCTGCCACGATGGAGTTCTTCACAGGACTGGTTCTCCTCGAGCTCCCCAAGACTGCATCAGTGCCTTGGGGCCCCTTGGTGTCCCTGGTAAACACTGCCCTTGGGGACCCATGTGTCTGGAAATGCCAAGCTGACTTGCACACTGTGCTCAGGTACTGTGTCACAGTCCAGGTCAGGGGGAGGCCAGCTGTGGTCTGTGAACACAGGGATCAGGGTCTCCCCAGCAGCCATGGGCACAGGCACCTGCTGTGGATGCCGCTGATTCTGAGCTCCTGACTGCAGTTGGAGGTGGTGTTTCCCACTGGGAGCCCTGAGCTGGGCCCCTGCGGACTCCCTCATCCTCTACTTCCACCTGGTATCAGGAGAAGCCTCTTGGACCCTCCTCAATTAATTAGTTTAAGTAAAACAGAGACAGCTCTGATAGAAGATGCAGGCTGACTCATGAGAAATGAAGAACATAATAAATTACAAATAGGAAGAATTAATATGAGGAAAGAAGAGAGGGAGGAGGGAAAGAGAGTGGTCACTGTATAATGTGCCACACAGGGACAGCACCAGCACCTCAGTCTGGAATGGGGGTTGCAAGAGAAACCTGGATGCCTTCTCCTCTTGGCACCTGGTGTCACGGCACACGCACCTGTCATGTCTGCTAGGGAAGATGGTGCAGGGAAGTTGAGCCCTGGTCCTAAGCACAGAAGGCCAGTGCCTGAGTGGCAGGAGGCATCTTTCCAGCAGTTATTTGCTTACTGTGTGACCCAAGTCACCTCACTTTCAAGGATATTAGTGCACTCATGAATATTCAAATGCTACCCATTGTGATCTTGTTAAGACCCAGGGGCTTTCAGACTCAGCGTGATTTATTGACACGTTTAGAGTTTTCATTCTTGCAATGTAACACTGTTTTCTTCATGCCCTCCTCCTCCCTCTGCTACTTTTGAGGGGGGCTCTCCTTCCAGAGATGATCCCAGAGAACCCACATTGCTGCCTCCAGAGACACGCAGGGAAGCGTCTCTGGGGCCAGGAGCCTGCCTCTGTAAGAAGCCCAGGGGAGTCCCCAGGAGAAAACAGAAAAAGTGCCATCTCCTCATTTAGCAAAGACAAAAGTGTGTCCAAGGGAGGAGACATCAAAAGGCACTGGGTCACAAATCAGGCTAATGATCTAAGAGAATCCCAGACCCAAATCCCCACTGTGCCCGCACCACTCCCTGAAGTGCTCCAACCTCTGCCTATTGAAACCCACTCTTTGCAAGGTGCCTCTGAGAAAGAGTCATTTGTTATTCTACTTGTTCAAAGACTCCTCTGAAAAGCTTCCCTGCTTTGGTTTCTACACTTCTACTCAAAAGAGAGGGAGGAGGAGGAGGAGAGAGAAGAGAAAAGGAGGCAATGGAGGGATTAGTCACCTCTGGCAGGAAGGCTGCCTGGGAGAGGAGAGCCTGGTTGGGTCCCCCCTCCCGCCTGACCAGCCTTTCAGATGCATTTCACTTTAATGACTTAATCGCCTAATTAGCTGACTGGCCAGGGCAAGGGGCTCTTGCCTGCTGTGCCCCTCCCATTCCACTTACCTTTAAGCAATTAGGTGAGGATCCAGGGAGAGGGGAGCCCCCCTGGACCTGGAGATTCCCAGATAAAACACTGTGAGGAAGAACAACTAAAACAAACCCATTCAGCAGAAAATGCAAAGTGACTTTTATTTTAAATCCCAGCTTTGAAACCTGATGCTGAAGAGGGGCCGGGCAGCCGCCCGCCCTCTCCCTCCACAGCTAGGGCTTTCCAGTTTCCTCCTGTCGCGTTGCTTTTTGTTCTTTGAGAGCTTGCTGCTACTTTGAAGGGTTTGGTAATTGCTTTCCTTAACCTCCCTCTACAAACCTCTTTCTGCAAGTGTTACAAAAGCAAGATGCTGTAGGATAAGGACTGAGAAGTGGCTCCTCTATCCTTCTCTGCTGTGCACTTGAAGATTCTAGATGTAAAAAGTCCTACATTTAGCTCCAAGCGTGTTTCCCCCTGTTGGGAGTCCACAGAGGGCTAACATTCACGTTGGATTTGGGCGAGGGAATCCCAGGGTTTTCCCGTGCTCACCATCAGCCCTGAAGTCCCTGAGGTGGAGGGGAGGGGGCCAGGCTGTCCTCTGCTACAGATGAACTCCAGAAAATGACATGGGGCAGCTCCAAGGCCAGGATCAAGGGGAAGCTGCAGGCACGGGGCCCAGGGCGCTGGAGAGTTTGGAAGGAGAGAGCTTGGCCAGGAGTCCTCTGCCATGCCTCTTGGCGCCTCCTCAGCACTCCCTCAGGTCTCCTAGCAAGCACGGGGGACTAGCTCTCTCCTGACCACTATGGACAGCTGGCTTCCTGGGGGAGGAAGCTGGGTGCCCCACACATGTGGGCAGTTCACTGTCTGGCCATAGAGAGGAAGGAGTGCCCAGTCTTCCTCCTCAGCTTCCTGAGGTCATAGCCTGGTTCTAGTGAAGGCCAGCAAGGTTCGGTTCATTAGAAAGTAGGACTTCTTTTTACTTTTTACTTACTGGTGATGAGCAGACAGCCATGAGCTCCCCTGACCACATATAATTTCCTGGGGCAGCTGCCCCACTTCCCTTAGGGCAGCCCCCACATCTTGCATGTGCCAGATGCTTTCCTGAAGGAGTAGTTACTGCCTACAAGTCACAAGACTATTCCAGCAAGTTCCGGCCTAGAGTAGAAAGGCTCTCGGTCATGCTGCACCAAGTCCAGGCCTAGGGGACTGTGCCCAGAATGACTGAGCCACCAACATCCTCATGGCCCATGGCTAACACTCAGCCCAGCAGAGAGCTGCCATCTGCCTCATCACAGGGGACCTACGTTAAGCTGAACGTGGTTCACAAGAGAGAAGGGTCTTCACAGGCAGGGGACCGAGCACCCAAGTGTGCCCAGCAGGAACCACGAGGATTCCAGGACCAAGACACTCACAGCACAGGAGGCGTGGGGCTAGGCATCCTTTCTCCACCAACACTATGGTGTCCCAACATCCCCAGTGTGGCTGGAAACTAAGACTCTCCCAGTGATTTAGAAGTGTCATAGATCCCTGCACCCAAAGGAGCAGGAAAGAAAGGCAAATCATCACGTGCCAATCAAAAAAAAAAAAAAAAGGAACAAACCAATCTTTAAAAAGATTCAATAATCTTTTTTGTTCACCAAAAGGCCAGTTATTACCAATAATACAAATATGACTGAGATGGAATGTGGACAGTAACCATGTGGATATATTCTGGAAAGACGTATAAATATGCTACTTATCAAATCTAAAGTAAGCGACTGCATGCTCTTTGATAGCTCCAACACCAGGCAAGGAAGGAAGAGCTCACCTAAAGAAGATCTCATTGGAACTGGCTATTTCACTTAGCATGGAAGTCTCAGCAGGATGAATTGGACCTGAGTTTCCTGTGGTCATACATGAATACACAACTAGTGGAACCCCACCCCATGTACAACCACAAGAATGGGAAGTTATACTCCATGTATGTACTGTCATGTGTATCTAAAGAGAACAAATTAAAAAAGAAGATATTACAAAATTATTGCTCTTTTCAGCCTATTTTACCCTAGAACAGTTCTAGCTTGTGCAGAACAGAGGCAAGGAAGATTGGACACCATCCCTCACAACATTTTAAACAAGTCATGAGGAGTCACTTTATTTATTTGGTTACACACAATCAAACTTTTTTTCTTTTCTGAAATGATTTTTTTCTAGGGGACCAAATCAGCAAAACGTAGAACCCCATCTCTGATCTAGCAGGGAGAACGTTGCCTGCTCGTGCCCTGGACAGTCCCAGGTCCTCTTCCGTGTCATGGCTGCCTCTGTCCCTGCTGATGAGCTTCCCCTTGTAGTAAGTGTCACTCACACTGTTTCGTTCCCCTTAAAGTGTCTCCCAGGAAGAAGAGAGAAATCTCCTGTGTGGAAAACTCCGAGTGTCTGTGTCACTATTAGAAGAGACATGCTGTGGCCCATACCTGTGACTCCTCAGGAGCACATGAGAGAAGTGGTGCTGGGGATGGAGTTACTTCACAGCGCCTCAGACAGATAGACCGAGGTCAAGGCCAGCCCATGGGTCATGCTGAAAGCACAGAGCCTTATGAGATGGGGTGAGAACCACACTTACCCTCTGTGGCCTTCCTCCCAGGAACACACGACCCCCGTCACATCATGAGGGAAATATTAGACAAATCCCAGTTGAGGGGCACTTTATGAAATACTTAACTAGAAGTCCTCACACTATCAAGGTCATCAAAGACACATCTGAGAAACTATCATAGCCCAGAGGAGCAAAGGAGTCCTGGTGCTGAATAAAACGTGGGATCCTGGGAGAGAGAAAGAACGAGGTGGAAGCCAGGAAGCCCACCGCAGGGTGGCCTCGGAGTGGACAGTGCCTGTGCGCTGGCTTGCGAGGTTTGGCAAAGGCACCAGCAGTGTTGGCAGCGGGGAAGGCTGGTGTGGGTTGGGCGAAAACTGCTCTATGCTTCTAACTTGTCTGTAAGTCTGAAGCTGTTCTACACACTCTCTCTCTCTCTCTTTTTTTTCTTCTCATATTTTCCTTGGTTCATGATACTCGTACATGATGGTGGGATTTGTCGTTACACATTCATATGTGCACACACAATAATAAGATTTGGCCATCTATTCTTAAAAATAATTAAATGTTAACGAGAATCTATCCAGGATAAACAACTCTCACATCAAGGCTGACCATTCTAGTTATTTTTCTATACTGTTGGTCAATGGTGTCATTAAACCTCCATTGACTAGGGAGTTCTGATTTCCTTATGCAAGTGCTTTAATATTTCCCCTAAAGGGGTTGGATGTGCACACAGATGCATGAGTGTGAGATCTTCTGCTGGCCACATGTTGACTCCTTGACATCTCCTCACAGTGTGACTCTTAGTTGGTGTCCCCCCAGCCCTGATTCTTTAAACCCCATGCACTCTTCAACATGTGCTGGTCAGACTCCATCCCCACCAACCTAATCAAGGTCAAGAGCAGAGGTCATGTGGCCAGGACTAGGGAGGACATCTCTGTCCTATTTGTCTTCAGCAGAGTCTTGGAAACATCCCTCCTTTGAGCCCTTGACTGTGCCATATTGGATGCCACAATCTGCTCATCTTCCTTCTACCTCCTGTCTACTGTTTCTCAAATATCTTGCTGGTTCTTTCACCATTTCAAATGTTTTACTTGCAAGATGGTGCTCCATTGTGTACCTCTAGCACACACCATCTCCTATCAAGACTCTTCCTTCCTTGGACTCTGAGCTGGATTCTGGCTTTTATTCTGGCCCCTTCCATCACATGACTTCAATATTCTCCAAACAGCAGCCGAGGCACTTTGCATATGTAAATGAGACTCTATGCTTTTGCCTTTTAAAACCTTCTATGGATTCCTACTGCTCGCAGACTAAAATCTGGAGTCCTTATCAAAGCCTCAGTCACCATACCAGGGTCTGTGGCCCACTTTCTCGCCTGCCACTGGCCTGTGTTCTTGCTTTGGTTATGTGCCTGCATTCCTCCCTGAACCATGATGTTATATAGTTACAGTTCTGAGCTCCAGGGTCACCTCTTGTCTGAGGTTTCTCAACCATACCACCTAATAGGACTGTTCTCTAGCTCTCTGTCCCACCATCTGCCCTGCTTTATCTACCCTTCAGACAACTTAAGTTCCAAGAAAGGACAGGCCGGGTCTGTCTCCCAATCAGCTGTACTCCAGTGCCAGGCAGATTAGTGGAATAGAGAAAGCATTTTATAAGTGACTCTCGAGTTCATGACCAAGTGAGTGAATCTTTCTCCATTTCAGTGTTCCTTAAGGTGTGTGCCTAATCATCACCTTTTATAAAGTCACTGCCTGATATCTTACAAGGCTTCTCAGTCCACAACTCCTCTTCCCACCTTTTTATCCACTCTTCAGCTCTGGCTAAGTGTACCAGCATTGGGGGCTGGGATTTTTCTTGCAAGACCTATGAGGGTCCCCAGTCATCGCCCAGGGCTTTCCCTCAGTGCTCTCTGCCATCAGATGCCAAGACAGACCTTCCTTTGGCCGCCCCTGTTTCCACTTCCTCCTCAGTGTCCTAACTGCAGCCACGCCAACATTCTGTCTTTACGGGTGGGTGCGTGTGTGTCCCTCCTACCTCAGGAGGACACCTAAGATGACTCAAACCCTTTCTCCATTTCAGCTTTCAAGTTTCAACCCAGTGGATGGAAATCTGTTCCTTCAACTCACATCCCAGGCCCAGTCCACGGGGGCCTTTTTCCCTCCAGCCCCTGTTCCGAGCCTTGTCCTGTGGAGCCAGAAGCCCACCCAGCCACGAGGACTCCCTGCCTCCCCAGAAGTGTCCTTTGGCCCCATCTCCACTCCCTCCACCTGGCCCCACGGCCACCACCATTCCTCAGACTCTTATTTAGACTGTTGAGAGGATCCCATCCCATCCACTGACCACCCTTAAGTGCTGATTTCCAGGGCCCTCCCCAGGCTGACTGGCATGGGCTCTTGGCTCTTCATTAGCCTCTTCATCCCTTTCCATTTCCCAGCTGTGAAACGTGCGCTTCTCAAAACCCCAGCACGGGCTGACCTGCCCTACTCATGATCCCAACCTCCCCAGGACCCTGACCTCTCACCTCTCCAGTGTGGGCCCTGGACCCCACCAGGTCCCTACTCATGCACCCACAGTTGTGCCACGGGACATCCCTCCTGGCGTCTCCGTAGAGGGAACCCTGTGCTCCTGGGTGGCAGAGACGCACCTGCAATCCCTCCGTGAAGCTCTTGTCTCAGGCCAGCATGGTCCCTCAGCCCTGGGCTCCTAGGGATGCACTCTTTGCCCCCTCGACCCTTCATCTTCCTTCTGAAGAGTATTGTATCTTCATCTCATCTTTTTATCTTTTCTACTAAGAAACTGTGGTCTTCAAGTCAGAGGGCACCTCTCCCTCATCACATGAGAGCCTTTGGATAGGTGTTGGCTGCATTAATACCTATAATCTGGTGGCCAGTGGACACACAGGCTGTGTGTGTGCTGTTGGAGGACTTCATTGTACTGATAGACCCATCATCTTAGCAGACGGGTAGGTAATATGAGGTACTGATTATTTTTTCTGATGTGCTAAGTTTTAGAAATTGGACACCAAATGGTCAATGAAGCCGGAGAGGCTCTGAGGCATGGTCACAACAGGTGACCACGGCAGCTAGTGAGGCCTTCCCAGCAGTGGGCAGGGGTGAGGAAGCTCAGGGAAGACTCATAGTGACCAGCCACTAGATCACGGGCACCAGACAGACTCATGCAGATGTGGGTCTGGGGTCTTCTCTGCTGTCTAAAGGTGGAGAAGCCAGTCTGTCATTGGGGTTCCATTAGCATTTGCAAGGACAATTTTGTCCTCGAGTTCCCTAGGACTTGGAGAATTGGCTTCACAGCTGGAGGGCAGCTGAGTACACTTTGAGATGAAAACAAGTACCAGTGGATTAGGGTGACCTATACTGATCTCAGAAGGAGCCATTCTCCAATGTGAACAGCACCTCTGTGTCCGGTCCTGGAAGAGGACACCTCCTCCAGCCCCCACATGCCCCGCCTTGCTGGGAGCAGGCTTGGTGGAAGCAGGCAAGCTAAATGAAGTTTTTCTTCTGCGAGGCGCTGGGGTGACACCGCTGAAGTCGGCTCCTCTTTGTTCCATTGAAGCAGGAAGGCCCACCCCTGTTGGAGGGTCTAACATCCGAAGTGAAACAAGGGGCGCATGCATTGTGCCTGTTGCCAGTCAGAAGCCTTCAATGCCTTTCCAGGGCTACACGGTGCGTGAGGCGATCCCGTTTCCCCCATGACCACGGGAGCGGGAACTCAGGTAATTCAACGTGAGAAGCCAGAGGCGGGGCTGGGGGATGCTTTCCGCTCAGCTGCTTTCCCCAGGCAGCTGTCCAGCTGTGGCACCCCAGGAGGACAGTGGGGATCACACAAAGGCTGGACGCACCTCGGAGCACACGGGGCTGGTTGTCAGGATCCAGCAAGCCAGCCATGTCCCACTCAAGTGTCACCACTTCCCGTCAGCTTGCAAAGCTCCAGTGGGTGGGGCCCTCTGTCACCAGGACATGCTTTATGCTCCAGGGCTCCATTGTCCAGGGGCAGATGTAGTAGCCCCTGGGGCGTGGCCGGGTGTCCAAAAGTGTACAAGAAAGAGGGCAGGAAGGGGGCGGGCAGAGAAGGGAGGCCAAGCGGCACTGGGACAAGTGAGTCATTGCAGAAGAGGAGTTCCCTCTGTGCTCTGCGCTGGCCCTTTGGATGACATTTTATTTACTAGTTCTGGTCTTGGGTATCAGCTCTACATTTTGAAGATGGAAATAGCCTGAGAACTCTGCTGAAGGTGTTAAGATCACTAGCTCTGGAATTCAGACCTCCAAACTTGCCACACAGAATCAAATCCCACACCCACGTCCAAGAGTTATGAAAAACCAGGGAACTACACCTGCCCGTGAGGGCCCCAAGGAAGGCTGAGGGCCTGGAGCTACCGATCTGAGCAAATGAACCTTCAGATCTGCAGATGGCTTGTGAGTGGCCCATCACCTGTTTTGTTGGGTTATGTTGGGTTTTAATATAAATAACTATGTTTGACATTTCAATTTAGTTCTTACAGCTTTTAATACATTTTTATACTGTACTCTTCTGCAGATAATTTACTTCCCAGTGTTTCTTTATAATAAAAACTATGATGGGAAAAAAATGTTCTCATTTATGTGTAAATTCCGTTAACAGTGCAATTTGCATAATCATTTTCCCCCAATGCCATTGTTTTTAAGTTGGCATTTTTAAATTGTAAAAGTGATCAACTATATCTCTTCTAAAAAATCCATTAAGTCAGAACGTGATCTGACTTAGTCGTTCTTTTCAAATCAAATGCCACAGAAAGAGCTCAAAGCGATGAGAAAGAAATGGAGAAGGCAGTCTCAGCAAGACCACTTACTCAAATTTGGAAATGCGTGCATTGACGGTGCTCAGCACCAGGTCTGTGGAGTCAGTGTCACAGTCTTGGAATCCTGTTCGCCCCACTCTCCTTAAGGGACTGCAGGTCAGAGAGGCCCCTGTCCAAATGGCAATGTCCCAGGGTGCATGCTGTTTCCAAACAACAAGTTTAAAGACGTTTTGTGGCCTATCCTTCCCTCTGGTCTAAATGTGTTCTGATAGCTTCTCCTAGCTGTCCCCACTGTGGGTGTCCTGGGCTCCCATACTTGCCCAGGCATCTGATGGCAGCCACTGCCTGTCTGGAGGACAGCAGATCGTGGAATGCTTAAGGTGAGAGGTGGAGACCTGGTGCTGAGGTCCCTCGTCAGCCTCTGGCAGCCCCTAGACAGACTTGGTCACTGCCCCCTCATTGCTCAGTAGCTGTGGAGGGACATCGCCCTCTGAACCCCGAGGACAGCCAGCAAGAGTGAAAACGGAAGAGTGACTTGCACAGTCTCAGTCTTGTTTTAACCTGGACTCCACCTTCGTTATCGATCACCTCACTGATGTACTCTTAAGGGACTTCTCCAGGGAAATAAGTGACGGCGCCTTGGCATACCTTGTTGACGGTCAGCGCTGCGGGCGTTCGCTGCCACTTCCCATGTCGGTGGCGGGCTGGGTTGGGCTGTGGCTCCTGGAGGGTAGAGGGGCATTTGTCAGGAGAACACCACTGTGGACGGCTTGAATTCAAAGTTCCCGAGTGGTATTTTTAAAAGACAAACGGACCTGCTTTCTGATATTGTTAATATGAGATGTCAGCCAGGAGCTGGATTTTAGGGCTGAACACAATCACTTGTTCCTGTTTGACTTGACATAGCACAGCTGGGAGCCAAATTTGGTGGAGAAAACCAAATTTCGTGTCGTCCTGCCTGACATGAAGTCAGAATGGTTTGTTTATGGAATCTGTTTGAAATGTGCAGTTCTTGTTTTCACTTGTTGTACATCGGAAGCCGAGGTTCACGTGGTGTAGCTCAGAAAACCAAATAAGAGAAAGCCAAGCAGAAAGCACACACTGCGAATCCTCCAAAGAATCCTGAATATTTATAGTCTCCACAACTCTTTTGCAAAACTGCCAGAAAATGATGTGATCTCATGCTCTCCCATGAAAACAGGAAGATGAAGCCCGTTGGGCTGCAGATCTAGAGTTGGGTTTTTTTCCTTTTTTTTTTTTTTTTTTTTTTTTTTTTTTTTTTTAGAATGGCAGCCTAAAACAGTACCTTGAAGGAGGCTGACAGTGCTTTTCACATTTTAAAAAAGTGATACACTTCCTCGGGTAGGAGTGTTAAAGGCGACCTACTTGTTATAGTTCACACGTGCCATGGTAGACATTGCTTTGTTTGGTTTTGCTTTCATTTTATTTTTTTTGTTTGCTTCTTTGTTGTGGTTGCTGTTGTGTTTGTTTTTTTGAGGTGGGAGTGAATTTAGTTGTTCTCAGTATTAAGTAACAAAGTCACAGCCATGTCTGGGTGCTGTAGCACAGACGGGGCTGTTGTTCTACAGAGTCGGCAATGAGCCTATCGTCTCTGAACAAGTTTTCTGTCTAACTATCTATTTGAAAGGTACACACAGCGGTGTTGGAGCAGTGGCACCAGCCCTGGCAGAGAGCATCCCCAAAGAAGGACCAGTCCCAACAGTGTAACAAAGGCTGTGTCACCTGATGGTGCTTTGGCCTGGCTCCCACGTCCCTCTGATCAGAGCTCGTCCTCTGGGGATCAGGAAAGCAGCCACAGGAGAGTGACTGGTGTGGTGGAAAGATGGGAAGGCCACCTTAATGGCGCCTGAGGTCAGGGCAGAGGAAGGGAAGCAGGCTGGAGATGGAGGGCACGTGGTGTCCACCTCTGTGACAGTGGGCTGTGCTCTGTGTGGGACACGGCAGCGGGAATGGCCAAAGGAGCTGGAGACCAGCTTCTCCGTGTAGGGAGAGTCACAGAAGCAGGGGCCTCTGGAAACAGGGCAGGGGCCCATGGAGGACAAACACCAGCCTGCTCCGATGGTGTTGACTGGGACATCCCCTGGCCAGCTCCCAAGCCCCGTAGCCCACAGTGCTCTGAAGGGAGCTCGGTTCAGCCTCTTTGATCGTCAGCCTGGGTAGTTGCAAGCTGGCAACTGGTTGATTTATGACGTCCAGGCGGTCACGTCTGGTCTCATAGAGCTATTAGAAAGGACAGAAATAGGATGCCTAGATGTCGACTCAACCCATGTCAGGAGAGGATGGGCGAAGGGAAAATGGAATACTTCAAATTTAGGAAAAATTTATGGCTATAAGACCCCAAATCAGATCCTACTTTGTGATACTCAGCACACTAACAGATATCTTAGTAGTCAATTTTCGCTTAGACACTTGATCTATTCAGTATTTCAATGACTTCATTGCTTCATAATGAAATTAGGGACGCCCTACGAGAGCCATGTCATTTTTGAATGTTATGAATGATTGAGAAAAAAAACAAGTAAATCTGAAACCGATAATAATTTTTATACCTTTTAAAATGGTCTTTGAATGATGATCTTAATCAAAAACAAATTTTAGATACTTTTTTTAACTTAACCAAGGATATTTGGAAAAATGATTATTAAAAATGCTCATTGATGAAAGCAAGAAAGGAAGAGCTATGTTTTCTATAGCAAGAAAAAGAAGATCCCTTATTCCCCTTCCCTTCCCAAATGTCTCAAGCAAAACTTGATTTCTTCTGGCGGATACCAACAACCTAAAACATCTAATGTTATTTTGAAAAGAAAAAAATTAAAGTAAAAATGTTGAAGAATTTGTAGTGGTCGTAAGGCATCAAGGTGGTCAGGCAGATTGAAGAGCTTTTTTCTTCAATGTCTCTTTGATTCTCCCCTTTTAACTTTATCTGCGTGCTCTCAGGTTGGAGCCTGGCTTTCTTCCCTTGTATCGTGTTTGCTCTGAGTGCTTTCCTGGGACGCAGGGGTTGAGGGCTACCACCCAAGAGCCCCAGAGAAGCCCAGATGGCTGGGTTCTCTGCAAGTCTGCCCTGGTCTGACTCCTGCCCATCTGCCTTCTCTATCGGGCCTTTATGAGTTGCCCTGTGTGAATCTGGTGCCACTGCCTCCCTCTGGATGGAGGAGCTCAAGGTTGGCATCTGGCATGGATCAGGGAGGTGCTGGAATTCTGGGTGGGCTCAGTCAGCAGGCAGGTACTAGGCAATCTCCCAACCTCCCAGCTTCCACAGCCCCTTTTTGGGCATAGGAGATGCTCAGCACTGCCGACTGCAGTGTTTAGGTCAGTCCACATCCCCTGTCAGGGACCCAAAGGTCCCAGGGATCTGAGGCTTTCCATGGAGTCAGGGGAGAGGCTGGGCAGATTGGCCAGCTCCAAAGGCCTTGTCCTGGAGATGTGAAATCTGGAGACTCTGGATTCAGGAAGCTAACAAATCTGATCTCTGCACCCTTCCTTTGCATGGCTCCTTTCTGGATATTAGGGAGTTGACTCAGAAATGCTTGTCTCAGGATTTTATGACACTACCAGATGTAATTATTTTGTCATCTTTACCTTAAAATAGGTCCCAGCTCACAAGCTATGGGGCACACAAAGCTTGGTCTTCTCATGAGTTGAGTGGGGTTTGTCCCAACAGGGGAACCAGGAATCTCTTAGGATCAGGGGAGTTCAGAGCATTACAGAGGCATGCTCCACATGGATTTTCCCTGGGCGGACAGGGGAATGTGCTGGGTGCTTTCACTGCTCCCACCACACACACAGCGACACCTGGGAGAGAAGCCAGATAGCCTGGCGTCTAATTCTTTTTGCTTTTGAATTCTGAGCTCTGCTGAGTAGTCGAACCAAACAATGAAGAAGGTGAAGGCCCACCACAACCTCTGGTCTTCTGCAGGGCAAGATACCTGTCTCTCCTGCTCCAAGCAGCATCAGGCAACATCCAGCCAAGTAGCCCTACCTAGTTCCTGCCTCCCCACCCAACAACCACCCTATGCAGTCAGCCCCCAGATCACGCTTTTACCCATTGACCAGAGTGCTCAAGGCTGCATCAGGTCCTTCAAAACGTGGGATTGACCCTGGAGATACACATCAATTTGGAAATTAAGACAAAAACAAACCAAAATAAATTTATGTGCATATGTTTCTCAAATGGAAAGTCTTGGGCATATGAAATCATGAGATCGCCCCTCTGCACTTGGAGCCTGGGTGGTGGTGAGCTTGTCTGTGCACCAGCTTTCCTGACAGGTGGGGTGTGATCTTGGTTTCCTCCAATCCCTTTCACGGCAGGTCTCAAGCCACCATTTGTTAGAGCACAGCCTTGAAAACTGAAAATTGCTGACTATGTAGCCATCTCCTGAGCCTGTTGGGCTGGTGTCAGCCTCCTCCTGAATTTGTCACTGAATATGAGGTGGAGGAAGCATCCGGAAGGGTCCAGGCACCCCATAAAGGACACAGTGTGGTGTCCTCGAGTCTTCTTCAGCTCCCAGGTGGGACCACCATGGAGATAGGAGGGACAGCTGGAACTGCTTCCTTCACTCCTGCCAGCCCTCCCAGCAGCTATGATGGCCAGGCACCTCAGAAGAGGGGTTCCTGGTGTAGCCATGGGCCCACCTCTAGGGTTCTTGGGGCACAGCCGTGGAGATGGCGTACTTCCTTCTCAAGCCATGGTCTCAGACACAGGGGTTCTGCAGGTGTACAGGTGGGGCCTCCTGCCCCATCATGGCCATGGGGACCAGGGCTGCTGCTCCTGGATGACCCCAGCTACATTCCTGTCACATGTGGCCAATGTGATCCCTGCCGAGGAAGCAAGCAGGAAGAAGAACACACTATTAGTCCGTATGTCTTGTATGAATATTTAATTGGGGAACCAATGAAAGCTGGGACTAACTCCAGGGCTGAGCCTCCTCAGCTGGTGTTTACACACGTTTATACTCATTTACATAATTGCTGGTATCTCTTGTAATCTGCATCTTCTTCTACACGTCTATCACTTGGACTGCCTATTACCCACATTCTCAACACAGTTTTCCTTTGAGGATAAATATTTGCACCTCAGATTTTTCAAACCTACTGCCCATGCAATTCAATGGCTAGAATGGATTTAGGCTCCAGAAATTCTAAAATAAGACTCAGAAAATATCGGTAGGTTGGAGTCCCTTGAATTCTGAATGAGCATTTAAATAATTCTAATTTAAAACTGTTCAGGAATGGCATTAGAATTCAGAGACAGTGCAGGTCTATTTGGTGAGAATATTTAGGATGCTTCAACTGATAACCTGTGGCAGATTTACTTTCATTAGTTTCTGTGATGTAAATTTAATTAAAAGGAGAAAGAGGTTGGTTCTCTGGCTTGTTTATGTGTTTGTTTACTTTTATAAATAGGTCATGGTTGGAAGTCTAGAAATATTTATTCTAGCTGGATTGTTTTACTTTGGAGCTGGTCTAATATGCCAACTCTAATGGTGATTTAAGTTACCCATATGAATCTGTATATGTGCCCTTAGAACATAAAAGACATGTGGCTTTTTCTTTACTATTTTTTTCTTAATTGTCATAAAAATCAATCAATACATAAACATCACAAAATATCAGATATATTTGCATTGATTCAGCTGCATTTGGAGACAAATAAAAACAACACTGAAATTCTCATTGGTGAGGTTGACCTGTTGCTTTCTGGAAGCAAAGTTCTTGGTCAAACTCAGATGAGTCCAGGCACTGTGTGCTCTGGAGCCTGACCCTGTGCCACCTGCCCAGACCTGCAGAGAGATGCTGGGTGTGTTGGCTGGGCACATCTACTCGGCTCCTCCGGCTCCTCCTCCTGAATCTGCAAACAGCTGTTGTCAGGCTCCGTTGGAGTCACAATTCAAGTATTTGCGTTGGTTTCGAAGACTCCAGTGGACATCCATGATGACCCAAAGTGTCTTCAACGTGCGAGCTGGGCTGTCGAATGAGCAGTAAGTCCTTGAGAGCAGAGTCCAGAGCAGCCAGGGAGGGCCACGTGGGTCCTCTTGCATTTACATCACGCCTGGGAAAGCGCCTTCCCTTGTGCTTCTGGAAAGAAATGATCTTAATTATTTTTTAGATGTTTCGAAACAATTCTTTTTTTTTTTTTTTCCAAATGAGTTCTTATGGCTAAATAGCTGTGTCCACAAACCTAGAGTACATCCCCCTTGGTTCACCCTCCCTCCCCTCCACATGGCCTTGGCATTGGGGAAAGCTGACCACCAGGAAGGTGGGCTGTGCTCGCTTGCCTTGTACCCCAAAGGCAACCCCGAGGGACCCTCAGGGGACGGAGCTGGCCTGCCTTCCTCAGGCTCTCCCACCACCAGGGGGCAGAAGCGCCCCCAGACCATGCCCCAGGAGGAGGGCACAAGAGGCCAGCACAAACTCCTCCAAGGGACTTGGTATGGGGGTGGAGATTAGGGGAGCAATTTGGTGGAAGTATTCTGTTTTATTCCAAAACACACCAATAGGGAAACTATGAGTTATTGGGAAACTGGTCCTCCTTGTATGGAGGCTTTTTTAAGAAAACAAACAAAAATATCTATATTTAGAAATGTGAATTGCCTTTAAAATATTTCTTTTTCTTGAGAGGCAAATAATCAACACCGATGTGGCCATCTGACATTTGCCATTTTACTTTTTAAACCAGATTACTATGCAAAATGTCAATCAACTCTGACCCAGGGTGTGGAGGCCTTCCTCCATCAAGGGCCATCCTGTCCGTGCTGGGGTGGGCCAGGGGCATGTGCTGCCAGGACACAACCTGCTGCTATTCTCCGGCCCCAAGTTCATGCACAGTGCATAAAGGGGACTTTGCAGAGGGTTTTCTGGGGAACCAGGTCTGAGTGCCGAGAGCCCACTTAATTGTTAACTCGTTGCCTACACAGAGCATCTGTTGACATTAGTAATGTAATTGCGGTGATAATGAGCTCACTGACTTAGTATCCATGGAATAATCAGTGAGGACATCGCGTTTGTCTTGCTTTACTTGACAGCCCGTCTCCCACGCTGAATAGACCACGTCAGAGCAGACCATGGTTTCAAAGAAACAGGCAGCATAAACCTCTCCTCGACCCTTTTCCTTCTGAAGCGCTGGGCGGGCTCTCACTGGGGACTGTGACCCTGCCCATCATTTTCCCAGGAGTATACACAGTGACCTGCCCGTCCTGCCTTCACCTCTCTGCTGCCTGACAAGTTCAACTGGCCCTGTGACTGAAGAGCAGAGCATGCAGAGGCTGCAGGTAAACTTGAGCTTTAAGTGGGAAGGGAGTGGGACGGGAGCTGACCAGAGAGGACTCTGTGGCCCAGGCCATGCCGCTCACCCCGCACTCTCCCTACAGGACCCAGCTTAGAAGACAGAATGCAGACTTTCTTTAGTGGGTGAGGATCACGTTGATGACAGCTGGCCCCCGGCACAGCTGTGTCTTCCTGGGATGAACAGAGTGGGAGGTGAGAAGGCCGAGTTCAATCAACTGATGTAGAAAATCGTATTGGACACACTTTATTTTCCTTTTCCCTCTCTCCAAACCCATCTGAGCTGATTCCTCTGCCATGGATTCTCCGACCCCGAAAAGCCAGGGTCCTTGACCTCAGGGGAGCTGAGGCTCGGGGGGACCCAGTCCCAGGGGAGAATGGCAGAGCCACCAGCTCCTCCCACCACAGGCTTGAGGGAGTCGACCTTCCTGGCCTTCTGTCCAGGAGTGCTTCCTGACCTGGCAGCTCCAGGGGACGCGGACACACATCTGCTTTCCTTAACACTAATCGCTCTGGGAACCAGATTGATCTCATCTAAGTGTAACCCAGCCCAACGTGTATGACCTGGGTTTTCATCCACTTCCCCCACCTCAGCAGCACACGCGCACACAGGGAGAAGGGAAGACCTGCAGGAAGGCCTCATCTTCCGTAGCCACCTCCATGTCCTCGCTGGCCTGTGCCTGCAGCAGGGGCGGGGCTGAAAGCCAGGGGCTTTATCTTTCTTCCCACCCAGACCTGAGACATGGCTGAGCCACAGCCGCACAGCTAGTCAGAGTCCTGCGTTCTGCCTCTCCCATCTGGTCCCTATCTGCTCATTCAGGACCACGGGAGACATTTCTGTGTGTTCCCACAAACAGGGAGACACGGTGCAGCAAAGGTGAGCCTCAGACCACAGACACAGCTGTGGCTGTTCTGTGGAGACTGACCCACTGTGTGTGCACGTGTGTTAGCGGGAAGATGCTGTGAGACTGTCAGCACAGAGTTGAAAGCCACCACTGCTCCTGGTGAACAGCACCTTCAGCACTAGTGCCTTGCCACAGTTCCAGAGCAGGAAGACTCTGAAAGTCCTCTTCAGCACGAAGGACAGGCAGGCCATAGGGACAGCCCAAGGGGACAGGGAGAGACTGAAACTAGCAGGGTCGCAGGCCCTCCAACCTCCACAGACAGCAGAGGAGGGGCTCCTCTGACATAGAGGTAGGTACCCCAGTCCCCAGGGGCCGCCCCACGCCTCCCAATGGCAGTCCATCCATCTTTCAGCCGGGGCCGCTGACACCTGAGCAGTTCTGAATGCGCACTGAGGACTTCTGCTCCCCACTTCCGCTACCCGCAGGGGTGGCTCACAGTCGCAGGGCAGGAGGGGGCACATTACATTCTCCACACATCTTCCCTTCACATTATTATTACAGTAAAATACATTTAAAACACAAATTAGAGCTTGAATAATTTCCTGAATGTTTTGAGATTCACTAATGAAATTGGAGATTGACTTAGGGGCAGAGGTGATTAGAATGTATGCCTGCTTTAAACTCTTGCAATATTTATAAACTCTTGGTAGATTAACTGCATGATTCCTCATTCAGATCACTTTCTCCCCCGACAGGGTGGAAAATGTGACTGTGAAAATCAGTAGTTCAAAGTGGAGCCAGTTCCAGGTGTGCTGTGACCTCTTCTCACAGTGCATTAAGACCAGGGAAATTCAGAGCAGACATGCAGGTGTCAACATTTATCTTCAAATGCAGCAATAAGTGTTGATTTTAAAAAGACGAAAAAAAAAGAGAGAGAGAGAGCGCACATGTAAATTTCACCTGTTGACCAGAGTTTGAGAGAAGGGAGAATTCATAATAATGCTCACAGAAAATGACACCTGCAGGAGGCCAGGGCACATCAGGTGCACAAGCTCAAAGCAAGAACTAAAGGCCAAATGGAAATAATATTAAGGCTGTGGACATAACCAAGTTCCTGAAGGTAAGAGGTTGCTGACATGCTAGTGACATGCCCGGCTAACCCCACATAGGCTTTAAAGACACTGCTGGAAGCAGGGACAAAAATACAGGGTGATTCCCAGCCTGTTTGTGTCTTTGTGTGACACCACCACTCGGCTCAAGTGGGGTCATTATTCCAACAGCAGTGCCCTGCCTGGGCTACCGGCAACACGTGTCCATCACAACGTTGTTTCTAACTCTTCATGCACATGAACACAAATACTTTAAGGGTAACAGGATAAAAAGTCTTTCAACCAAAAGGATGATTACCACACGGAGAGGAACCCCGGTTTAATTAGAGCCATTAGCCCTTGCTCCCCTCTGTTGGTTTAGTCAAACGGAATTCTTCAAGTGCTTAGGTTTTAAACAGATGTCTTGCAGAGCGTGGCTACCGACATGGCCCCTGGTTCCAGTGCTCTCCTGTTGGAGCCACTGTGAATTCTGGAAGGGAGGGGCAGGAAGACACTCCTTACTATCTTGTCCCTCAGGGATGGATGAACGCGTTGGGCAGGATCAAGGCCAACAGAAGAGACACAGAAGGGCTCTTTCTGAATTCTGGAATCAGGAAGGGAAGTTTTCAATGGTGCTTTTGCCCTGGCACTTCAGGGGTCTCTGGGGGGGGGCAGGGAAATGGCTTCAGTGGTAGAGCTAAATGGACAGGTTTCGTGTTCAGGTGTCCCCTGCTCCACCGCATAAGTCCTCCTGCTGGTCTGCTCCCCTTCTCCTCCTCCTCTTCTTCCTCCTCCTCTTTCTCATCCTTCTTCTTCTCTTGCTCCTTCTTTTCCTCCTTTCTCTATCTCTTCTAATTCTTCCTCCTTCTTTATCATCTATTTTGGAACTATTTGTGTGCAATAATTCAACAAAGGTTTCTATGATTAAAGTGAACACACACACACACACACACACCCCTCTAAAAACACTGTCCACAGTCACTTTAAGGAAGAAAACAAAACAATCTACAAAAACAAATAAATAAATAAATAGAAACCACTTCAAGACCAGAGATTAACTGGCCCTTTTTGAATGCAGGGAAGCAGTTGCCCCAGCCATAAGGAGCTGGTGGCCTACGTGAGAATTGGAGGCTCACTCTCTGGCTCTCAGGTTTCACTGAAGCCATGAAAGGCAGCAGAAGGACGAGCTCTGGAGTCCTAAGGCTCACAAGCCCACCATTGCTGCTGGAGACCCAAGTGCTTGTAAGGAGGAAGCAAGGGTCAAGGTGAAGCAGGCCTAGAACCCAGCCCCCAGCATCAAGGTGAAGCAGGTCTGGCCAGCCCCCGGCATCAAGGGGAAGCAGGTCTGGCCAGCCCCCGGCATCAGCACTGTTCCTGAGGCCCAGAGCCACATGCATCACCTTCCATGTGGGCAGCTGCTGTGCTGTCTGTTGAAGAAGCGGTGCTGCAGAGGCACTCAGAACTCCCAAGGGAGAGCCCAGCGTCTGCAGAAGCCAAGGAGGAATAGAGGACAGAGGCATTCTGCTAGTGACTGAGCTGGAATAGATTCTTTAGATCTGTCATGTTCTGAAAGTGACTTAATCCAGGGCAGTCAGGACAACTGGACACACGCTATCACCTGAGGTCTTATTTCAACAGCTTTCAAAAACAGGATAAAAAAGTCATGGCTGATTTTGACTGTGACTAAAAATTAATACCATCAAGGCATGAATATTGTCAATATAAATACTCCTGAAATAAATTATTGCAAAATCAGAGCCAAGATCTGCTTTGGGACACTTCACAGGTGCCTGGTCTTCGTTTGTTCACTAACTCCTCTGAGCTCACTCTCATCTGAAGAATAGGGAGGAAGTGGGAGTAGCACCCCCGATCTGGGGCTGCCCAGGCGGCCACTCATTAGGTCAGCAGCACTTCTAGTAGCTTTTTCTTGATCGTTTGCTGTGTTCCAGGAGCTTGGGCACTAAGGGATTTAATACCATACATGAAATTAAATTGCAGAGAGTCAGGATAGGTCTGAACAAGCAGTGGTTGGTTAATTTTGTTTCTGTAAAATTGAGTTTTTGCCTGTCTTCATTTCTACTCAGTGCATTAAGAAACAAAATAACTTTGATGAAACATGGGAATTATACAAACCTCCTTTGAGTAGAATTTTTTCTTAAAAATCCCTAAAGAAATGGCTATTCATCTTAGCTTCAAATGTCTTCTATCTTGAGACAGTTGACTATATGTGGTTACTTTATGGACAAGGAGTTTGGACTGACACATAATCTAAATGTAACTTGATCACAGTCAGGTCAACTCACTGGGGAGACGGTGAGCAGAACTGGTGAACATCTGGTCAACCATATGGATGAAGATCAAAACTTTAAGATAAGACCACACCAGAAATGATCACTTGATTCATGGACAAGGAGTTCTCTGCGTCATTTAGGCCATAATGAGGTGGATATTTAATCATAGATTTATAAGTCCAGATAAAAAAAGAACCCACAGAGTTGCATTTCCTCTGTGCTAGATTTTCAGCCACTTTTGAGCAGGACTGGGGGCCATTGAGCTTGGACGACTTGGTTGAAGAGGAAAAATAGCGACTCTGAAATCCATGAGAGTTCCATTCTTTTGCCATCTTCACAAATAACACAACATGCAAGAAGACTGAATTAATTAAGTTCTTTTATTTGAATCAGTCAGCAATCCATGGTGTGTTGCCACCGAGGAGGGCTTAATTTCAGGGTGTCTAGTTCAGAATAATGGGAGCAGCCAGGATACATCCACTGTCATGTACCTGAACAAAGAGAGAAGCAGAGTTGGGGTCCTCGAAGCCTGTCTGCAAGTGCTGAGCCCTTGGCTGCAACAGTCCTGCCCTGCAGACATGGCCCCAGGGAAATCAGGTCAGGCCTCAGGCAGCAGAGATAGGTGGCGGCCTGGAGCAGGACCAGGAGACTGGAGCCAGGTCAGTGGTTCTGCACAGCTCACTCATCCCCTCCAGCCCCTGTGGCCTCATGGAACAAGTGAACACTGCTCACTACCTGAGCCCCAGGGCACACTGAGTATTCACTGACTTTAAAATCCCACCCAGAGCCTGGCTGGCAGTCGGTTTCCCCCTGTTAACTTGTTTTCTCCAAGGCTCAGTCAGTCTGTCTTTCCACAGCCTTACCTTGAATGTTCTCTTAAAGCAACTTAAGACTATTTTCTATCATTTGGTGCCTGGAATTTTTTTCAAAAGGGACCTGGAGGTTTGCTTTGAGTGCTTAGAGAGACTAATAAAATGCTTGGCAGGTGGTTGAATGCTATGTGAGCTAATGTCTCAAAAGTCCTTCAAGGAGGTGGAAATAATTCCCAAGAATATTCATAGTGTTTAAAATAGGAATCAGCAATAATTGGGCCTATAGAAATTATATCTGGCCCTCTGATTATACAATCTGATTACAAATTCTGACATTTCAATTATGAACAGGACTTGGCATTATTAAAAGTGGAATTTTTCTTATGCATCTACAATTTCCTCCTTTTTTTCATTTCTTGGCAATAAAATTTAGGTAATGAGAATGCTCTTGTAAAAAAGGACTGGCTGGGACTATTGGATAATAAAATTTTTTCAGACTCATTACATAAATGAAAGGCATTTTGCTTTAACATTTATTGAGGTTTTTTTTTTATTTTTATTTTTTAGAAGTACAACAGTCTCTTTAGGCAAACAAATAAGAAACAAATTTTCCCTTGAAGAAGCGTGTCTGAGACCCACCACCTCAATGGGTTTCCTGATGCTGAGGTGAGATGTCACCCAGAGAGAGTGGAGCAGTGTCTGAGGAAGGCTCAGCCATCAGCAGATAGTCACTTTTCTTCTACATGGAGAAATGGAGCCCCAAAGAGGGGAGCCCCTGAATCTCCATTTTCCAGCAAATTAGGTAGAGACCAAAGGGGATGGCCTGTGGCGACTGGCTTGCAGTCCTTCTTTGTCCCCTGAGTGTGAGCGGGCATCTTGTGCACCCGCACCTTGCTGTCAGTTGGCCACTTCACATCGGAGAGGGAAGTAGTGTCTGTAGCCCTGATGCTAGGGCTTCTGCACAGAGCACTGCCTGGGCCACTCTGGTCCCCTGGGATCCCTAAGACAGCTGTGCCTTCCTCCCTTGGGTGCCATCCTGCCCCATGTGGCAGCACCCTCAGGTGTCTGAGAGCACCCAGCTTCTGGACCTCTTCTGACACTGCTGTGCACCCCAGCCAGCTGCAGGGAGAGCAGGGCCTTGGCTGCCTGCTCCCTGCCCCTGCTCCCAGTGCTCAGTGCCCAGGGCACACTGCCGGTTCTCAGATGCCACCACAAAAGAGCTTTCCATGTGAGAAGAGCTTTTCTCCAGAGTCAGGCATGGCTCAATTGAAAGTGTGAAGGGTTGAGTTACGAGCAATGTGATCACCCACACCTCCAGGAGCAGGTTCGACCTCTGCAGAGTTAGACACTGGGGCTGTAAAGGAAACTAGGCTGGCTGTCCTCGGCAATCCAGGCCTTTTCATTCCAAATTCGTCCAGCAATGGACACCAAATGCCACCAAGGTGAGTCATTCCTTTTTCTTGAAAAGGCAAACAGTTGGCTCAACTTGATGGCATAGATACTTTTCTTTTTCATGATCACAGCAAGATGGCCTTTCCATCTCTTGGAATGCTAGGTATATTTGAGCTCTGTATTTAGAATGAGATGGAAGAAAACTAATATCTGCCAGGAAAAATTTCCTATGACTCTCCTTTCTCTTAGCCCTTTGGGGATGCTTGGTGACCAATGCAGCTTCCCACCTGCACTGAGTGCATCCTTTCCCTCTCACGGTTATGGCATTGAGCTGCTTGTCTGACAGCCCAACATGGCGGACCTCCCTGCCTTCTTCTCCCCACCTGGAAAACACTCCACTGACTTTGACTACATTCAGGAGGAGCTTAGATTGATTTTCCCTGCTCTCTTTGAGTGGTAAAGGGCTTAGTCACCATCTTTCATCTGGTGTTAAATTCAACAGCAAGGTAACCCTTCTTAACATAGAGGCTGGGATGCTTTGTCCTGGGAACACCCACAGATGGGGTCATGTGCGGCAATCCAGCAGGGCCTGGGCGGGATTTAACACAGGCACCTGTCGGGGTGACCCAGGGAAGGGCAAATCCCCTCCAGTTTAGAGGGCAACACAATTAACATAAAAACTTCACTGTTTTTCAAAGGCCATTCAACATAGGATTTGAGGAGAGAAGTCATTCAAGTCTGACCTGAGTTGGACAATAACAGGAAACATTGGGATCTCCTTAATGTTACCAAATATGTCTGTAAAATAAATAAAACAAATTATCTCCAGCAGAGCCCCAAGACAGAGGAGAGGTGTGTGATGTGCTTGAGCTTTCCCTGACTGATAAACAGGCTTCCCCAGGCTGGGGTCAGGACAGCTGGAGGGTTTCGGGGTCACCCCTGTGCGGCCCATGCACGGTGTCCTGGCAAGGTCTTCTCTGTCAGCCCTGTCCCCTGCAGTTGGTTCCAGCTCTGTGAGCAGGGTCTGCACCCCCAGGCATGGCAGCAGGAGTGGCCCAGGGCCCCAGGAGGAGCATCTGCAGAGACAACCAAGTTGTGCACCTGATGACCTGCCCGCAAGCTCCTGATGGCTTCCTTTCCCTTTGTAGTGCAACACCAATGTGTCTCTGTCTTCTTGCCCCCTTGCAGCCCAGGTCCTGGTACCTGGGTCCTCTGGGTCCTGCTGCATGGAGCCCCTTCCTTTAGCCCCACCAGGGTTGGCAGGAAGCTGCCTGATGGCATGACCCAGCGGCACTCACCTCTGGCTTCACTTGCTGCCTGGCCTCAGCCCTGCAGGTGCTGGGCCTTGGTCCTGGGAGGGTCTGTTCGCAGCCAGGGCCCCTCCAGGGGCAGCCGCTCCTCTGGGTTGGAAGACGTCCACGCTGCCAGGCCCCGTTCTCACTTGCGCTTGTTTCCTAAGCCTTCCCTTCGTGCTTGCCTGGGTTGCCTGCGAGATTCGCCTCACTTTTCTTTTTCACCTTCGCTCATTGCTTTCCTCCCTGGTGATGGCGTGGAGCACGCCTGCACACGACTCCCAGTCCCTGTGTCCATCTGAGTCTGGGAGCTTGCCAGTGCCTGCCAGGTGTCTCGACCTGCTGGCCCCTTAAACCTTACCCAATTCCAGTCCCCTTGTCTCCCCATCTTTCTTTTCTGGGTTCCCTGTTCCACATGCTTCTGGCCAGGAATGCTGGGAACAGCAGGCACCGTGACCTCCTTCCTATCCCCCAGCGTCCCCACACGGCTCTGCTGCTGCACCTCTTCTGCCCTTTCCTGGCACAGCCCTGGGGGGCCCGCAAGGAAATCGGCTCCTGGTATTCCTGTGCCACAAGCCTCTCCCAGTGGACTCTGCCTCATATACATCTGGGCACTTCATTTGCTCCAATTTCTTAAAACACAGACATGACTGTGTCTTATCTGGGTTCCATGTTGGCTTCCTGTTTATTTCCACATACAGTGAAATCGTGTTTCTCCACCTGGCATCCAAACCCAGAGAGCCGCTCTGCGTGCCCCTTGCTGCCCTCCAGGGTCCCTCAGGTTCAGGGAGACGGGGCCGCTGGAGCCCTGCATCTGCCCAGCTCTGCCTCCTCCCAAGTTCCTCCCAGGGGTAGCTTCCATTCAGTGGGTGCCGAGAGTGGGTCAGCACTGGCCTTACAGCCTCACATGCGTGGACATAGGGATGGCCGCCGGGTGGCCTGAAAGGCCGAGGTCTGGCTCTAGAGGAGGAACCTTTTCATGGCAGACTTAGTCTGCTTGCCTGAGAGTGAAGGGAGGGTTTACATGGACAGAGGACTGAGTAGACCTGGAAGTGACAGCTGGACACCCCTCCCCCTGACCTGCAGCTGCCAGGTGGAGAAGAGACAGGGACCTGCTGATCCAGGCCCCCCAGTCACCCCCACTGCCCCCAGGCCTCAGGGGTTCTAGTCCAGGGTCAGCCATTGTGCCCTAACCTGCCTCCTGCTGCTTCTTCAACCTGGTCTCTGTGGTACCTGAAACCTCTCCCAGTCTGCTCTGTGCTCTCCACCAGACGTCCCTCTGCCTATTGCTGATACCCTCTGAGCCCTGGTCCCCATGTCCTCCTTGTTCTCCCGGTGGGCCATGGTCTCGTCTCCTAAGCCTCTCCACGTGCTGGTGATGGCAAGTCACCATGTCTGCTCATGTTGCTCCTCCAAGGGACAGACCCACATCCATGGGACATTCTGGCACAACTATGGAAATGCCAGACAGCCTGCCCACCTGGAGCCCTCTGCCTCCCGTACTCAGAGTACAGAGGAACAGAGCCACACCCCTCTGTCTCAGGCATACTGCAGTCAGTGGAACCTCTAACCAGACTGCATTTCTAATGACTGCTTCAACAGTCTGTCTGAATGAGCCTCTGTGACTAGAATGAATGGGTGGCTTCTGAGCTGACCCATCCACCCTGCCCCATCTGAATTGCCCAGGTGTGTATGAGGCAGAGTCCATTGGAGAGGCTTGTGGCACAGGAATACCAGGAGCCGATTTCCTTGAGGGCCCCCCAGGGCTGTGCCAGGAAAGGGCAGAAGAGGTGCTATGCCTGCCCTCAGGAAGCCCCTACTGGCTCATTCTCCTCGTTGGGAGCACTACTGTTCACCAAGTCACAGATGACATGCTTGTCTCCAACACAGGACCATAGGTCTTGAAAAGAGTGTTGTCTTATGTATCTAAGCATTCTGGTTTCCTGCATATTAAGCAGGCTGGAATCAAAAGAGTGAACAATAAAAGCTGTTGAACTACATTTATTAATTGCAATAAATGCAGTAGCAAATGAAGAAAATGCAAATGCACTTGTTTTAAAAAAAAAAATTGATTTCAGCCTTCTTCTGATTAGTAAAGATGAATGCACACATTTGATCATGAGGTGGTAGTTAGAAAACAGTCTACGTCTATACATCTATTCTATAGCATAGATACGTAGATATTATATCTATATCTATATAATTTTACATATCTTTATTATATATGATGCAGATATGTACGATTCAAGGAACTAGGTGGAAAGATGTTCAAAAGATTGATTTTCTAGAATGATGAACATAAATTTAAAAATCAAAAGTATCTTCAACTTCAAATTATTTTTTTAAAAATGAAAGAATTACTTTCCTAGAATCAAACCACATTGCAAATTGAACACTAACATTTACCATAATTTGTCTTTTTAAAGTTATAAATTAAAAAAAGTGAAACAAAGTGGTTACACCTGAAGTCCATTTGCAAAAATGACAGTTCAATTATTTTATATCTGTGAAGAAGGCTTGTCAGTGACTCAAGCTAATTTGTTACAAGAAGGATGACTTTCAAATTTCAAAAGGGTCAGTGCAGTGGAAGAACTCTCTATTTTATTTGAAAATAAAGAAATAGGCAAGCAGAATTCATATTTATGGTTGTTAAAGCCTAAGCTAAACAAACAGTTAATGAGACCATTCCCTGGTGAGTCGAATGGTTGGTGGCCACCCCATGGGTGAGAGGGGACACTGGACGAGGAGGAAGGCCAGTGATCTCCTGGAGCCATGGGACCCTCTTGTGATGGAACAGACCACATTCAGGTGCATGAGAGTTACACAGTTTTATATATTTTATTATTGCTACTAAATGAGAATAACATTTAAAAATGCATTTAGTATGAAAGATAAGAAAGCCACGAAAACTTAGAGAAAGTGGACGTGGAGTGGGTCAGGTGAGGCTGCACTTTTTCCTTCCTGTGAGGGGCTTTGAGAAAAGGAAAGAAGACACGTCTCACCTGCTCACTGTCTGGAGGCCCAACTCCACACAGAAGCAGAGGAGAGGACGTGGGAACTCCTACGGCGTGCCTTTGACCACATACTAAGGAACCATGTTTAAGAACTATTAAATGCCACACACTAGATGCTGTGAGTGGAAAGAAAATAAAATACATCTCTTCTCTTAAAAATATCAGTGAAAAATAAAGGAATAGATCATAAATTACACCTTTAGATTTAATGCAGTACCTTAAATTTGGGGTCAGACTGCCGCAGTCTGGCTGGGCACAAAATAACCCAGCCGCCATGAGGCACATGTAGGTTCAAAACAGGAACTCCTTCATTCTCCAAACTCCCGCGAACAACACCCACGCGGCCCTTCCAGGAAATACCACCAACCGGAAATCTCTCCTCCGGCACTTCCCCAACCATCTCGAACTCTCCAGGAATCCCAGGAGGACTCCAAAGTAGCTGGCAGAGGTGGTCTAATATACCACAGGGGTCTAATATACAATTGAATACACAGCTTAACATAACCATCATCTCAATGGCTCGCTGGCCACCTCTCAACCACTCCATTCTGGCAAAAATGCCATGTGTCATTCCGACACGGCTATGGCTCTCAGCATCAGACAGACTTGGACTCTCAAGCACTGACATTGAATCATGACCCCTAAGAGCTTCCCAGCATTTACATGTCATTGCAAGTTAGGGGAACAGAACGGGGCAGAACAGGATGGCCTAGTGATCCCCTGCCAGTCCCTGCTTATCCACACCCTATGACGAATCGGTTGTTTCCTCTGTTGGTGAATTGGCAATCCAGGGGCAGCTTCTATTAGCAAATGGCATGCACTACTTTACGCTACATATATACTGACATCCAAGCTTCACCCTTCTGTCTTTCAAACCCAAGCACTTGGCAAGATGAGCAGAATAGTGTGCCCGGCTGACACAGGCCCACATGTGTCCACGGTTAGCTGTTTTGAACATGGAAAATGCATTACAGAGAACATAGAAGTGATTTAAGTCAAATGCACAAAAACCAAGTCATGTCTCAATCACATGAGTGTGGTCTGTGGGCATCTATACCACATTGTGGTGTGAGCAGGGTACAGGACACTGTCCTCTTGCTGGGAACAAATTCACCATAGCTCAGTTCCTCGCTTCACCTGCCTGAGCCCTGACAGCCTGTGGCTAAAGCGAGGACATCAGCAGAGCTTCCTGCGATGAGGGGAATGATCCCTTCTGAGCTCTCCAGTAGCAGCCACTGGGCACATGCAGCTATTGAGAAAACGAGGAGCTATGATTTAAATTGGAGTGAAATACACATAATGTAAAATTTGCTATGCAAGCAATTTTAAATGTGTAGCATTAAACACATTGACATTGTTGGGCCTCCATAACCAACATTCATTGCTGGAGTTTTTCATCTTGTAAAAGTAAAAATTTGCATTAAACAATGATTCTGAGAACCTCATATAAGGAGAATCATGCAACATTTGTTCTTTGTGACTAGATTATTTTACTCAACATACTGTACTCAAGGTTCATCCATTTTGCAGAATGTACCTGAGTTTCCTTAAGTCCAAATAATATTCCATTGTGTGTACGTACCACATTGTGTTTATCCACCCATCCATTAGGGAAAACGTGGAAATGGTTCATCTTTTGGCTGTGGAGATAACTGAACAGATATCTGTTTGAGTCCTTGGGGGTTTGTTTCTAACTTTCACTTAGTTTTAGTTGCTTTAAATATAACTGGTAACGTGTTGGGTGGCAACCATACTGGGCAGTAATATTGAAGCTCTGACTGGACCACAGAGCCTTCTGGTCAATGGAGTGACAGCTCTCAGGGAGAGACAGATAGAGACAACTTAGGTGTTTTAGGCTGGGTCTCGTTGCCCACTAATTTGGTTGATTGTGTTTCTGGTTATACTGAAATATTGGTGAAAAAGATGGTTCCCACAGCCACTCTGGAAGGGGAAAGTCTGCCCCAGGGGTGGGAGACAGAGAAACGCACCTTTGTTTCTGTTGTCATTCCAGCTGTGTCCTCAGAATCCACAGCTCCAGGCCTGTCCTGTTGGTATGGAGCGAAATGCCTGCAACTGCTCCACCATTAGGATCAATATCCCAGCCATTATGCTGGCAAAAGAGGCAGCAAATCACATTTACGTGGATTGTCAGGCTCATTATTATAAGCAGATGGCAGCCCATGCACTACAATGCGGGCCCGAAAAGACTGACATTATTTCAAATTAAAATCTATAATGCTAATACGCATCTCCGAGTCTTTGTGCAGGCTGGAGTGCATTAATCTCTTGGATGATTTGCTGATGTGCATGCTGTTTGCACATGAGTGGAGCTAAAAGGAGGGCTTTTAACTGAGAATGGTTAACATTTATTCATACAGATTGATAAAAGCTAACATGCAATTTTCTTTACTAGTAGCTCCCTAATAGGAATTAATGGGACATTTTAAAGAGAAATTCCAAGTTCAGGGGACCCAGAAAGAAATACTCCAACAGAAGAGAAGCAATGTCATGCTCCTCTGCCTAACACAACTTCATTAGATCTTTATATTTATTTAAAGTGCTACAGCCAGTCTGCTTTCAGCCATCTGTGAATGGAAAAGGCCGTGAAGTGTAACTCAGAAGGAGAGCCTCGGGTTGAAAAGAAGTTTGTTCATAAAACAATTCTGGAATTTTTGCTTCAAATTGAAAAAAAAAAAAGTGAAGAAAATTTCTTTATAAAAATATCAGACACTGTCTTGTAATTTCTCTATGAAAAGTGACATTTTATACTATCAAAGCTTATATTTTTTAATAATATGCACCTGATTTTTTGCTCAGAAAGTGACATATGAAATGAGCATCCAAAAGAGAAAAGTTTAAGGGTTGATTTTCGGGGGTTATGGTTTGGATTTTCCAGCTATTTTTCCAATATTTTAAAATATTTATGATAAAGTATTTGGAAATATCATGGTAAATAGACTGCTCAGGTAGAGAAGATTTTCCTATTTATTTATTTATTTATTTACTTTCAAGGAAATGACTTGATTTGTGTAAAATATATCTACTTGAATTCATTTATATGAAAAAGTAGCCATATTTCCCCAATAGACCAAAATCTATATTTTAGGCACAATGACATCTTTTTTTTTTTTGTACTGAAAAAAAGAATCTCTAAAAATGAAAATAGAAACAAGCATGAGATGTAACTTACTAACAGGGAAAGCATGGAGTTGGCAGGTAGGACCCTAAGGTGACATTTGCCCTGAAGAGACTGCATCTTTTGTCGTCCCCCCAGGACGGATCAGAACCCACGTGTCCAGGCGCTGGCAGAGTCTGTGGAGTGGTGCTTGTAAGAGGAACTAGCTTGTCTGCGTCACCGTTAGAAAGGCTAGTCACACACACTTTCATTACAACCAGATGAGGTAATGTCTTATTTAATTCAAATTTCAGCTAGCCAGTTACCTAGAGCACAGCCACAAACCCTCAAAAAATTGCTTGTAACCCTGGCCTCAGAGCTACAAGGGCAGCTTTAATGAGGCACTTGTGTGTCCCTCTGTAAAAAAGGAACAATTGCTGAATTTCAAAAATCAAGAGCTTTGAGGATCATTTAATTCAACACTCTAATTTTACAGGTAAGAAACAGGAGCCCAGAAATGTCAGTATGATTGGACTGAAGTAGCTCCAGGTGAGTACTGCAAGGGCTTCTGGGGCGTCCGAAGCCATCCTTGCAGCAATGAAAGCCTGGGGTGGGGGGAAAGAGAACCCAGCTATAGGATTCAGAGGAAATCCTGGACAGAGCTCCAGAGTGACCCTATAACTCCCTCCCCTGTGTGCAGACACTGTTTGGGCCTTGCTTTCGGGGTGCAATGTGGTGAACACAAAGAGGTGCCATTCCTGCTGAATGATCACATGCCACACCTGATGGACTTTGTGTATGAGAGTGATTTCAAAATTGTATTTCCTACTGATGTTGTAAATATCTTAGTTGGGTAAGCATGGTTTATGATGTTCACCTAACAAGGAAATCACCAACAGTGCATCTCTCAGAATGTGACCCCGCTGCTAAGGGATGCCTGATTAGAATTTGGGCACAGCCCTGGGTCTGGGTAAGGTAGCCTGGGAGCAGCCAATGCTGGCCTGGCCACTTGTCAAGTACATTGTCTGGTCTGGGTTTCTGATTCCTTTTTATAAACACGGGGGTGATTAGACCTACTCCTCAGTGTTGCTTTGATAGTAAATAAAGTGATGCATATAAAAATCCAATGTGTGCCCCAAGTCGATGTGGGAATTGTGCGGTTAGGTCACCCAACTTCCCCTTGACTAGTAAGTTCTTTGTGCATGATGAATATTCAGGGACAGTCTTCAAGTCCTTCAGTGGAAAATCCTTTCTATCAAAGGACAGAGACAAGCCACTAATTTTGATGTGTGTGGACTCCGTGAACACCATGCCGGCGTGGTGGCGAGGTGCCCTGTAGGACCCCGGAAGCCTCCAGGTAGCACCACTGGCCTGTTTGTCCTGCAAGGCTGAGGCTCCTCCAGGTCCTTCCACTTCTCTTACTTCATGAAGCCCTGTGCTCACTCCCAGGTGTGTGGTTCTCTTCGTTTGTCTATTTGTGTTTTCACCTCTGGGAACCGGTCAGGGGTAGGTGGCCTGGAGGATTTCAGCATCAGAGCCAGAGAGAGATCTGCTCTGGATATCCCTGTACACGGGAAAGAGGACCCCAACAAGCTCACACTGTGGATTTGAAGTTGCCAGCACCTCAGACTCATGGGAACCTGCTGCTCCCCCTCGGGGGGCTCAGCTCCCCAACCTCTCCCACCCGTCTCCTATCACGCTCAGAGGTTCAGCTCCTCATGTCCCTTCTCCTGCCTGCAGACTGTCCCTCTGAGCTGTCTCTGGAATGCTCCTTGGTGAAGCATTTGCCCCCATCTGTCACATTAAGTGGGTAGGAGCCCTGATCAGAGGCTGTGGTCATGTTTTGATTTCATAACAAATAGCCACCCAGTGTAGTCCAGAAGCCATCTGAAAACCCAGCTCTGTAGCATAAGAAGCCCCCAACTCTCAGCCAATCACACACAGCTGAGCTTCAGCCAATCACAAGCTGCCTACCTCCAGACCATGGCCAAGGGAACTCCTGACTCTTCCCAGCCGGATCTGGAATGGCTCACTGTCTGCAAAGCACAGCTCTCTGGCCTTCTCCTGGTTCTGAGAGCTGCCTGCTTGGGAATCACTTTTCACTCATGTAAACTGCTCAGGTTAACTCCCCTAACAAGTGTCCTCTTAACACATCTAGCTTCCAAAGTGCCCAGTGAAGTCCACAGTGACCCCCTCATGGCTGTGAAATCCAATGGGCAGCCCTCTCGGCCTCATGTATTCAGACCACAAATGGCATTTAATGGTGTTAAGACCATTAGGGTGGGCCGGAGCCCCTGACTCCATCTAACAGCTTTAAGACCTCTCAGCTCAAAAGAGCTCAGGACTGACTCCATGGGGTCCTGCTTCCTTCCCACCTGACTTGCTCCCTCTCAGGGAAGAAACAGCTTCTTTGGAATTTTCCTAACCTCCTAATGTCAGTTCGCCTTGGGGCTCCATCCTTGAACTCCTCTGTGTTGATCTTTCCCTGTCTCTCGACCTCCAATGCCATGTCTAAACCCCAAAATCCACCCCAGTTCTTTTTCTGGCCCTGGCTTCCCTCTCAGTCTTCCATTTTATGGAGTGTTTTATGGGGACCACCTCCTCCCTCCTGACAACAACTCCTGAGGAGGAAATATCATGATTGCTTTATTTGGGGGATGAGGAAACTGAGGCACACAGGGTAATAAAGCTGAATCTAAAGTCAGATTAAAGCCCCAGAGTCAGCGTTCTTCAATATTGCACCAATCAACCCAAGACGACCAGTGCACGTCTTGGGAGAGGCAGTGATTCATGCTGTTCTAATTCCTGGTGAGGGATTTCTCTCCTCTGCACCACCCATAGGTTGACTTTGTTCATTCAGGAAGTAATTCACCCACCCTGACACGTGGTGGTGGGCCTCACCTTCATACAGGACATTTTAGTCTCCAGGATGATCTCAGTATGTTTCCCACAGATCCTAGGGTACTTAGGGCAGGAATCACTAATGGTGTTAAGACCATTAGGGTGCCAGTGTCTAGGAGAGGTCTGTGCTCTCTACTTCCCTGAGGTCGCCTCACACTTCTCCCCCATTCCTCATCGTGGTCCCCCGCCCCCACCCCCCATCCTGCTAACCCTCACCAAAGAGCCTCAGATCACTTCTAGTTTTGCATGCTCTACCCGAGCCCTAGGATAAACAGACATTTGGACAGTCTCAACCAGCTCCTGGGCAAATCTGTTCCTGAGAAGCTGCCTCCACCAACCCCTCACTCAGATGCAGGTCCTCTCGGCCTCAGAGAAACAAAGTCTAGCAGCAGGAGACGCACACACTCACTCCTGACAGGCAGAGTTGGGTTAGAAACTGGTCCCCTGAGAGCCCTTGGTGGCCTTTCCAGCAAGGTCCCTAGGAGCACAGTCCCTGATCTGCACTGATGGCAGACATTGCTTTACTGTGCAAGACACGGCTTGCAGCCTTCTAGCTTAGGTAGCTGGATTATTATTCTGTTTTTATTTTTAGAGCCAGAGCAGACACAATCAATTTAATTTCAATGCTCTGATCATAAACCTCCATGTTAATATTGCCCCTTTAAATTGAGTGTTTATGAGTCCTATAAGAACCACCTGGATATTCTACCTTGAGGTCCCAAAGTCATTTAGCTACAAATTACTGAACATTCTCTTGCACCTTTTTCCTTGGTCTGGACTTGATTATTTCTAATTATCATAAATGCCCCTCTACATTCCAGACATGTACTGTTATAGTCATGCCATCAGCCAGGGGTTTATGTTCACGTGCAGAATGGAAGCAGGGGCATTCACGTGTCCTCAGCCCAGGGCTAAGAGGTGTAACAACCTTCACACCCTTTATTATGCAGGAAAGAGGGTGAGGAGGATGCCTCACTCCAGGTGTGAGGGGTCAGGTCCCATTGGGTGCTTCTATCTTACCTTCTGGAAACATGTGCTGCCCTCACACAGAACACCATGGGCAGTGACTAGTGATAACTCTGAAGCCAGTTCCTTATAAACATTTAAAAATTATAGGTACCGTGATCCCATGTGCAATGCAGGCTCATCCCTACCTTAGAGGTCAGGGCAGTGGAGCTTTGCGAGACTGCCATGCAGCCTGGTGCAGCTCAAGCTTGCTCCTGTGCTGGAGGAAGGCCCAGCCCCCCAATCCTACCGCTCCTGACACCTCCCGACCTGCCAGTCTTCTCGCAGCTCCTCTGGCAGACGGAGCAGCTGCACATACCAGCACTGAGGCTGTCAGAAGGTGCAGGCTGCCAAAGCTCAGTTACATGGAGGTGAGGGGCAGGGGACCTCTGATGCACTCTGATCTTTCCTGCTCTGAGCTCTGTTCCAGAGCCAGCAACCTGACAGAGCGGAGGCCCAGGCACGGGGGCTACATCTTCTCCTCATGTATTTTCACAATCTAGAGACGCTTTTCCTCCACTCCTCACTCCCTTCAAAAATCCTGACGTATTTCTGAGCCTAATTTGACAAACACTTGTGCCTGGGGCTGCTGGGCCCCCAGACGGACTGCATGCACTGGCCGCCCTTCGCCCGGGCACCTGTCGGCGCACTGTCCAGTCAAGCTGCAGCTCTTGAAGGCTGTTTCCCACCTCCTTGCTTGTTCCTCCTCCGTCCTAAGAAACCCCAATAAGTCACCAGCCAGGAAGAGATGGGATGGCTCTAGTAGGAGAGCAGAAAAGAGTGAAGGGAAGTCCTTCTGCCTCCCCCTGCCTCCAGAAAAGGAGGAGGAGTGGATGATTTGAACTGCCATGTAAATTTAGAAACTTTGCTCTTCAATTTCTTTGCAAATAAAACATGATAAATGCAAAAAATACCTCTTATGGAAGTAATAATTGGGAATCAGGCTTTCAATAATTATGTCATGAATTAATGAAAGATTAAAGTTTTAATTTGATCTTTAATCATCATTAGGTGTATTAATATCGAGGCTACTCTGCTCATTAATATAGCTGAGACGGTTTGCTCTGACACTGTGAATCTAAGGGAAAAAACAAAGTTATTTGCTAATGATTTTAGGTGATGATTCAATGGATCATCACTTTTTGCTTAAGAACAAATGAAATAAAACCAGGAAGACATTTACGGCCCTGCACTGGGAAACCTGAAGGCAGAGGGGAGTGCAACAGAGAAGTCTGTGGGTCGCAGTAACCCCAAAGTCCTGCTCCCTAGAACTCTGCCACCAACAGACACGGCACAAGGAACCAGAGAATCAGCAGCACGGGTTCCTGAACAGCCCTCTGGGAGGAAATACACATATCACCCCCTTGCTTTTAACCTGCTCCTAAGCCATCCAATAAGTTCCCAATATTTTTCTGCAATGAACGGTTATCTGCAAAACTGTCACATCAAAGGGCCAGGAGTTCCAGTCGCTCATCATCACTGCCTACTGCAACCTACATAATCACCAGCTTGGAATCCTGGGTCCTGCTAGACCTCCTTGAACATCTTCAGTCTCCACACCCCACAGTCACCTTTCTCCAAATCCTCCAAGAAGGTCCTCCAACTGCCTTGCTACTGCCAGCCTGTCTGTGACCCTGTGCCATGTATTCTTTGTTTAAAGCAGAGCTGGTTGGGCTCCTCACTTGCTGAAAACTAACTTTAAATCAGGGGCCAGGCACCTGCAGTATGAGAGCAGCCTGTCTCCCAGCAAGTCTCAGACCTGCTGAGAACCCCTTGCCAGTCCTCAGATATGACCTGCCTAACCTCACTCTGAGGCCCATACACGTGGATGGCTGGGGGTGAGACCCAGGCACGAAGAATTTCCCCGTGACTCTGGGGGCAGCCAAGATTCCAGAGTCCAGTCCACAGGATAGACGCTGGATAAATGAGTGCAGGTGTGGCAAAGTGCCTCTCCTCAGCACAGGGCCTTTGTTTTTCTACACCACTTCTATTGACTGCCATCAGGCAATCCCTGCACATCATTGATTCATTGATTGGTTTATTAATTTTCTCATTTTTCAAAGATCACAGATGCCAAAGATTCAATTGCCCATAACTCCACATTGATAGCACATTGCATTGTACATAGTGGCCTGTTTTGTTAAGTTTCTAGTTATTTCTCATCAACAGACCATCAAAATTCAAGTGTGACAACTTTCATGTAAGTATATGCTTCTCTGTCTCCTTCCACCTCTAGGAGTCATTATTTTCTCACTTTCTCTCAAATTTTAGTGCAGCTGTACATATTCCTGACATTAATATATATGGGTGTGTTTGTGTGTATATACAAATGCATATGTATTTTATGTGCAGCATTTTAGTAATCTTTTAATTTAACAAAATATTTTGTTGAGTGAATCTGTATTCTGCATAATCTGGGAACAGATAAGAAGAAAGAGAGAGAGTGGGAGGGAGATTTGCTTTGATGAGTTGGTTCATAAGATTTGGAAGCATATCTTACATATCTTACATATTCTTACATATCTGAAATCCACAGCACTGGTCAGCAGCCTGGGAATGCAGGAAAAAGTAGATGTTGCAGTCTAGAGTCAATTCCTTAAATTAGCAGGCTGGAAACTAGGGTGAGGTTACTATGTTGTAGCCTTAAGAAGAATCCCTTCTGCTTTAGGAACCTCAATCCTTGCTCTGACGGCTGTCAACTGAGTAGATGAAATCCCCACACTATGAAGGGTGACCTGTGTTACTCAAAGTCAATGTTAATCACATCTAAATATTCTTCCACATCTAGACATGTTTGACCAAACAGCTGGGAACCATAACCCGGTTAGCTGGACACATAACATTAGCCATCAAATTGTGGTGGGCTCCAAACTCACCCACTGTGCTCACTGATTTTGACCGAGGTCAGCCAAGGGATATACCTGTCCTCTTGCTCACTCTCCTGCTGATGCACGTTTGGGAGGTCTCCAGATTTCTGCTGCTCTGAGCATCATTGCCATAAGCATTAGGCACAGGCCACCCTCATGTGTGACTGTCCGTGGTGTATGTGCTGGGAATTCAGCTGATGGTCACAGGGCATGTGACAGGTCAACCCAGGGATCATGCCCAGCCTCTTCCTAGAAGTAGCAAAAGTTGCCACAAGTATTGGTCACGTGAGAGATGCCCTTGTTCTAGTCTCCTGGGAGATGTCTGGGAGCTTTCTCAGGGCCCTCTTAGCTACTGGCAATAAAACCTTAAGAAGCTGTTTCATCGTGAAGTCTGTATTTTACTGTCACTGTTAATGTTAAATTCGTTTTCTGTTTAAGAGTCATTTGCATTCCTCTGTAAAATTTTTAGTCATATATTTTAGTCAGTTTAACTAGATTATATTTTTCTTATAATTTGTAGGTTATTTTTACAAATTCTTAATTTTAAAATGTATTAATTATATTGAAACTATATTAGTTACATTGAAAATATATTCTTAAATTTCTAAATATTTTTTGTTTGTTGTAAACATCTATTGACATACAGAAGTTTTTAAGTATATGTTCTCAAATTACTAACTTTTCTCATGTGTTCACGTGTTTTTATGAGTGTATTCTTAGGAAATATTTTGTAAGATCAAGTTTTAAAAGCTATCCGAATACACTTTTCATAATCATTTTAAAATTCCCTCTTAAAAATCTTAACATTGTTAATCTGTCTGGAGTTGTCAGTGCATATGGAATGATGTAAGAGTACAAATACGCATTTTTAATTTGTGGAATATCAATTTTCTAGCCCCATTTGTGAGTGATATTTTCTACTTCTCTGTGCTGCCATCTCCATCCTGAATCCAAGTTGTCCATGTGGACAGTTCTGTTTCTGGGGTTCTTATTCTATTGTATTGACAAACTTCTGTTTTTATTCTTTGATAAGTGATTCTGCTTCATTGGTTGAGAATGTTCTCTTCTACTATAGAGTAAAAGCAAAAAATACGAACATGAGAACAGCTCATAAGTCTGTGTGATAGAGCTTCCCTTAGGTGGGATACAAATATATGTTGAACATGGGTTTTTTAAAATGTGGGATTATTGGAAATATAGAAATAATTGTTTATAGAAATAATGTTATAGCAGAACCTATCATACTAAGTAGTCATAAAGCAGAGACCTGTCCCCTACAGATGGACAGCTCTATTGCAGGTTCTTCTGTGCCTTCTATTCTGACCCTATGAAAACTCTGCTCAAGTAAAATAACTGTCACTCAGCAGTGAAAAGGGAATTGCACCTTTGACTAATAGCGTTGCCACTGCATCTCCCAACAGAGCAAGGGGACATGGCTCTAGGAAAACTCCCTGTGCCCAGAAGCCTTGCTCACCTTCAGTCCCATCCTCACAGGAACCTCTTACACTGTTACCAAGAAAGCCTAATGTGGGCCTGGGGTGGGCGGGTCATGAGGAATAGAATGTGCGTATGTTCAGACTGTGTGTTACTTCCAGTCTGCATTCTTCTTGCATACCACCCTAAGTGTGTAATTTGCAATGCATTTCCTCTTGCATTTTGATGAGCGTTTTTGAATGTTTCAAAAACTCTGTGATTCTAGCATGCTAATTGTTTTGTGAGCTGCTGTGTTTCCATGCAAAATGGAAAGTCTACTAGATAGTATGATAGGAGGTGGCTGTTACACCAAAGGAATTTTGTACTTGATGTAATCTCTATTTCTTCACCAGCATCACACCATTTTAATCAGAACAAGTTTATGATAATAGCTTAATAATTGATAGACCAGACTCACTACAGATTTCTCCTCAGATATTCATGGTATTTTAACCTTCAAATACTTTAAAAATATCCTACACTAAATCTTATATTGATAAATGTAGTATACATATATGTCTTTATGTTTTTATGTTTTTTGAACATCTCTTAATAAAATTTTATAATTTTTATACAATAGTCTTAAATCCGTTATTATTTAGGCATTCTTGGTCTCTGATACTATTGTAAATGATATATTCTCTTTAATCATAATCTCTAATTATATAATATATAGTATAAAACTTTAATTACTTTTGTATATTCAGCTTATATCCAGTAACCTTGCAATTTCTATAGATATTTTCAATAATCTTTCTGAAGATTTTTTTTTCAAAATATAGTCATCACTTGAAAATAATTATGCAAGTTTAAGTTTTCTATATTTTAGTCAGTATTCCATTCTTCTATTTTCTTTTATTCTCATTATATTACTTATGCGGATCACAATTTGGTTAAAAGTGATGATACACTTTTTTTGTATTATTATTCTGATTTTCAAGAGAATTTTACTAGGGAGGAGAGACACTAGCATGAAGGCTGACTAAGCCCTTCTCATCCTTCCTCCTACACGGACAGCCATAACAATAAGCCACTGCATTTTGGTGAAGGAACATGGAAGAGAGCCCCAGAGCACATCCGAGAATCAGCAGAAGTCCTGTAGAGCACAGGAACCTGGGATGTCCACACAGAGCACAGGATACGTTGTCTCTGCCCCCGTCAGGAGCAGCTCAGACCCGGGAGACTGCTCCTGAGTGACCTGGGCAAGCAAGAGGACCCCAGCAGCCCCCACCCAAACCTTGACACCCTCTATACTCACTACAGGCCTCCTGCACCCTCATGGCACCAAGCTCAGCTGAGGGGGCTGCCTGGAGCCCACCTATCAGAGCTCCCAGGAGAGAAGGAGGTGACAGTGTTCCCCACTCCTGTGGCCAGCCCAGCTACTAGACCATGGCACCTGGGGACTGGAAACACTGTTAGACTGTGTCCTGCTCTGGTGACAAATGGCCATGGTACCCCACCATCCCTGAGACTTAGGCCCTGCTGAACCACCCGTGCTTGGTGGCTTGCTACTCTTGGGCTCAGCTGTTGTCACAGCCTCCCCCATGTGCCAACTGCAGTGGAGCGCACATCTGCCCTCCCAGTTCTGCCCCTCAGGGCCTGGGCTGAGGCTGTGTGCTGCCTCCTGGCAAACAGCACCTGAGTGACCAGAGCAGTCAAAATCCACGTCTGACTCAAGTGTCACGTCACCCCTTGGGCCAGAGCTGGCAGCCAGACTTGCAAGTGCTGAGATGAATGTAGTTCCCTGTGTTCAGAAAGGAGAGCGCTGGCTGAGCTGTGACCTCACCCTATAGGTCAGAGAATCCTAGGCCTGCAGCCACGAACCTGGGCAAGACCCAGGACCTTGCAACCGGACACTGGATGAGCCCCCAGGACCCTGTAGCCCTGGAACTGGATGAGCTCACAGGACCCTTTAGCCTTGGAACTGGGTGAGACTTCTAGACCCTCCAGTCTAAGAACTGGATGTGCCCCTAGACCCTTTTGCCGTGGAACTGTGCAAGCCACAAGCTGCTGAGCCGCTGAGCCACTCTGCTCCCTAGAGAGGGGTCACTATATACTTTTGCTTCCTTTCTCTTCCAAGTGTAGCACCACAAACTCTTCTTGAAATCATAGCATGAAAAAGGGCAGACTTAAGTTATCTCCCTGTAGAAGGCAAGGTCACCTGGGAATCCTGTCAGCCTCCTTCAGAAGCAAGATCGTAGGATCTAATGGAATCACCTAGGACAGCCTCAAGTATGGGCATGGACCAGCAGCACATTTTCCATGGGAAAGAGCATTGACTTGCATTATGTGTTTTGAGGGTTTAAAAATTACAGCTGCTTGAGAACCCAGGGCATGGATCTCTTTGGTAGAGAAAAATGGCAGTCCAAGACCCAAGAATGAAGGGTGCCTTGAGTTCATCTTTACCTGGGGATCTGGGGCTTCCTGTGAGTCAAACTGAAAGAACAGAGCCTTGAATGCAGCCAGCAGAGCCCAGAGAATGGAACAGCTACGAGGTGACTATAGCCAAGAGGGAGAAAGGTCTTTTGGGCTCCATCAGTAACTGTGACAGTTCTAGGGTCTCAGGGTAGCTGTGGAGAAGGTTTTTCAGATGCCACTTTGGAGAGAAATCCCAGAAGGCATGAAGAGTCAAATGAGCTTATACTACCCCAGTATTTTTTTGTTTGGGTATGAATATTTGATTCTCTTTGGGTTTTGCGTAGAGTACCCCAAAGTCTCTTTGAAATCCAAGTATAAGAGAGAGCTGCAGGGGAATGTACTGGCCTCCTAGCTCCCAAGCAGCAGAGCTGTAGTGATTAGTTACAGGTGGTGATAACACTGGCTGTATTTTATGAAGCAGCTAATGATCATTGTATATGAACATTTGGTACTGATAAAATGTGCAAATACTATTAAACATGCCTTAATTAACAAGTTGTTATATGGATTGTGATTTTTCCCAGAATTGTACTTTAAAAGAACATAGTTTTCTTTTCACAGTTGATGCCAATCAACCCATGCCACACCAGCTCCAGTGGAAACCCACAAAGCAGATGGAGCTCAGCAATGGAGGGAGTGCCCAGGATGGCCTCTCTGTTTCCCTGGGTGGTCAGGTGCATAAAAGTAAGGCCTCCTCCTCACGAGCATGGTTTGTAACAGAACCTTCATGCTGTTCATCTAACAGTGGTGTCAGAGGTAGCACAGAAGATGGCTACCTGTGATCAATCAGCTGATTGAGCTAACTGTGTGCCTGGGAGTGAGTATTGGCCTGTGGACACATTGCCGTTGGTCTTTTCAGAAAGCAGCTTTAGAATAGACTTTGGAGGTGGTGTCCTCTTGGGCAGAATGCTTGTACTTCACGACAGTAGGCTTTTCAATTACCTTGTTGCCTCCTTACACTCCCCTCATGTTCCTAAGATTAAAAGTCCGCGTTTCCTTCCTCACGTCACCCAGCTGCATGAAAGCCCCAGCTTGTGGACCACGGCTCCCTGTGCTCTCAGGGTCAGCTTCGGCTGGTGCTCTGTTTCCCCATGAGGCCGAGCTTCCCTTGTGGTGGATTCTCATTGTTATCAGCCACAGAGTCGGATGCATCCAAAGGAGGGTGGTGGGAGAGCTGTTCTCCTTGGATTCCATGTACATGTATCTGACACTCCCTTCTGCTGACAAAATTCCTCCATTCTGAGTGAATTCTGTAGATTTTGATCAAGACGTTCTTGAAGGAAAACATCCACCATAAACGTAGACATCCTTTGGTCCTCAGTCTTTTCCTTAAAGCACATGGCCTAGAAGAGGTTTGTTGATATCTGCATCAGAAAGTGGTTGGTTCCTTTCCTTGAAGTAACTTCAGCCCACGCTCACCCATGGAGGGCCTGGGCGTTGAGCAACTTGCTGTGTTTTTCCAATGCAGTCTTTACAGTAGACTTGGGGAGGATTCCTCTCATATACCTCCTTGGTACATTAAGGGAGGCCGAGTTTGAATTCCTTGTGCTGCTTTTCCACAGGCAGAGTTTTAAGGGGATGAACACTTCCTCCAGCACTGTCTTGAAATCACAGTCCTTCTCCGACCTGCTGGAAGGAGTCAGGCCTTGGAACACTGAGGGTAGGAAGGGGAGGATCCCGATATTTTTCTCCATCTCCTTGAAGCTGCCTTGGTCACTTCTCATGATGCTGATGGCATCCACAAGTGGCAGAGCATTAAGCACAACTGTATTGAAACTGGTAAAATCACCTAATTTCTCCAGCAATAAGAGCCAAGCTGCTGCGTGTTAGCACCAGCCTCCAGCTTCTGAGTCAGCAAGAATAGCCTCCACCCCATTCTTACCTGAGAGTTTTTTTTTGTTTTTTTCTCCTGTATTGCTCTTGCTTTTCAGGGTAAATACCAACTAATCAAATGAATTAATACTCACAAATGTGATACTCCAAAATTCTCAAATCACCCAGGACTCCCTTCTCTCCCTGTGTGTGGGGATGCTGGGCTGAGGTATCCTTGTGTCTCTGCCTGGGGACAGTTGTGATCTGAAGCTGTTGCAGATGGCGGCCAGCCTTGCTGGATCACAGGGTGCGAGAGAGGTTGTGTTGTCCTGCAGAACAAGTTCAGGAGGGGACGAGCTGCTCCTCAAGAGAGCTAAACCAGCATGACTCTCAGTGCTGATGTCTCACCAACAGCAGGGGACACTCCCCCAGGGAAGATGATTGATCAGCTGTGGTGCATGGACGAGGGACTGGTGTGGGCATATCAGGCAGCACATCCTCCAGCCCAACCCCCTTCCACAGCACAGAGTGGTTCCTCCTTCCACTGCCGAGGAAGGCTGCTCCATCCTCATTCCACAAGAGGAGCTGAGAGACTGGGGCCTTGCCCTTTGCATCATAAGAACAATGGAGAGCAGCCTCATGAGAACAAAGACCACTCGTTCTGAGCTTGCTGCAACAAAGGAGTCAGCCAGCAGCACCATCATTGGCCCAGATGGGAGACAGGTGGAGAAGTGGGAAGGCTTTGTAGTGGAGACAAGGAGAGGTGCTCAGAGGTGGCGGCCTGGGGAAGGTGTGGCGGCTGCCAGAAGTGGGACACCCCTGTGTTTGTTAGGGGATTTGGCTTCCTCTGCTTGGTCCTGAGCTGGGTGAAGGGGCAAGAATTATAGAAGCTAACCACCAATGACCAACCAAACTCTAACCATCCTGGGCCCCGTGCTGCACAGACGTGGGCTGGCTTCTGGGCTGGCCGCCGGAAAGGCTTGCGGGATGGAGCCTCTGTTTACGTATGGCCTGGTCTTGTTTGTATATTGTCTGTTTGCAGCTGCAGTCTCCCAAATGTTGTGATTTTCTGCTTAAATTAGCCAGATTCCATTAGTTGAAATGAAGCTTATTTTTTTTCTATCTGAGCATAAATAAATGAGCCTTCACTAAGCACGTATAAGTGACGTTGCCATATTCCCCACTGAGGTCTGCCCAGGGCTGCCTGAGTATTGTGGGTTGGTTGTGTGATAGAGAAAGCCAGCTCTGGAGCTAGGATACTAGAGAGACCCGGGCATTTCCTGCATTCCTGTTGACAACTCCAAAGACAACAGCAAATAGAGCAAAGATACAATGTGAGCAGGGAAGTTGGTCAACCAGTGTGACAAAGCTGGGTTTGAGTTTGGGGAGACTGGTTTATGGCTCGGAGAGCTGGTCATCCTCACAATTCGAACAAGGAGAGTGGCAAATCATGATTCCAGGAGGGGGAAGTTTGGCAGTCTGAGTTCTCAGATGGTTGATGCTCTGAGAAGAAAACAAGGGGGGGGGGTCCCTCCAGAGAAGGACAAGGCGAACAGTGCTTGTCACCCATGGAGTTGGAATCTCTGTCAGTTGAGAAGCAGAAAAGGCCCCATGACTAGGTGTAAGAGTCTGGCTGTCCGTCGTGGTCAGTGTTGGCAAGGCCCACAAGGGGAGTGGTCAAGAGTGGAGCAGGCAGACCTAATGGGTCGGGTTAGGGACTCTGCCAATCCTGAGGAGGATCTCAGGAGGCGTGAATGTGGGGTGATAGAGGGCATGAGGGAAAAAGGGAAAACCTAGGAGCAGGCACTTGGCTCTTATAAACCCAGAAGTTAAGGAAGGAGCAGGACCGCGGACCAGCAAACGTCCAGACAGTGAGCACCTAAGTCCCACTGCCCGGGAACACTCAACATCCTCACATCTTACCTGCCATCTGGTGCTGAAACCGCCCCCGAGATGGACTTGAGGTTGACAATGAAACAGAATACCACAAGATGTCCTTACGACTGCCATAGAGGAGGAGCTCTTTAAAATAAATGGGCTTTCCCCACCATACGCTGCTTTTTTTTTTTTTAATACTTGAGTAAAACTGTATAACAATTTACAAGTTGTGATCCCACATGTCACAATTCATGACTCCCGTGGAAGCCCAGCTGAGAGGAGGAGAGCAGGCTGGAGCACAAACCTCCTCCAGCAGCCTTTGGGGTGAGCAGTGCTCTAGTTCTAAAGCAGGCTTCCCTGAGTGACGGCGTGTGCAGTTCCACCTAGTCGTGGACCCACAGGCACTTGAGGAGCAACAAACACCAAATCTGCACAATGTTGACCTGGTGTGCTGTACTTCTAATATAAAACATGTGTCATGAGCACTTTCCTAGTGATAAAGAAGATATTTAAGATGTGAAGATCCCTTGAGTATTAAACAACCAAGCCTCTGAGAATGAAGACAGCATGTTATCTATGTGAATTAAGTGTTTTTTGGAGGGTACAATGTATGGGCACATAAATAGACTTGTATTATTGTCTCTGAAGTTCATCTTTTAAAATCAACAATCGTGATTATTACATTGTATGAATTAAATATCAAGAATTTTGATGGTTGAAATAGCTTGAAGGTCTATTTTTAAACTCAAATGTTCTTTCAATAGTTGATATATGAAGGAAAATAAAGGGGAAAAAAGAGAAACCTTGACACCCTGAGAAATCAAGACAATTACAGTGCAGCTTCCACAGAAGAATGTGGGTCCCACAAGACACTTGTGCTAATGCCACACAACTTTCATTTTGACTTGCATCATGATAATGTGCATCGAACTCTCTAAGAAGGCATGGGGTTCTGGTCTAGACTGTGAATAGAACGTGAGTCATCGACTGAGATTTACCTAGAGGATAACTGCATGTCCTCATGTGCTTATGGAAAGTTGGGTAGCTCCAGTCAGCGACAAGGAACGGCTCTTCTACATCAGGTGGCATCTTCTGGCGCTTGGTTCTCACAGCTCTCTGGGAGAAACATTGAAAGTCCACATTGTCTCCAAACCTTGTGACGTTTCTTGATTGGAGTTTGATTGGAGGATCACTGCATACAAATGGCTCCGTGGCAGAACCTTCTTTGCAGTGTCTTCCTCAGCATGCAGAGATTTTATGTCTTCTTTATCTTTCTAACAGGACTAAGGTTAAAAGCAGGCTCCTCTGTTGAATATAAGATAAAAGTTCCAATGTGTATATCCTGTTGACATTTACAGATATCAAAGTATGCTTAATATGAAATTTCTGTGTCTTCAAGCAAAACACCTTAGGGACAGGGTTCACATGATCTGTCCTCTCCCGTTCCTCTTCTTTTATTACTAAATGTGCACATACGGAGTGCTTGCTGGGCACCAGGCCTTGTTCTTAGTGCCAGTGACCCAGGACTCAAGGGAAACCCACGTGCGGGATTCCAGCTTCCACGTGTTCTGTGGGGAGGAGGGAATCTCTGGCCTCTGCCCAAAGGAGGAGACGCAGCAAGGTGTTCCACGAAGCACCAGTGGCCTCCTTAGGCCTCACGAGGGCTGAGGCAGCAAGGCCACCTGGGGATCAAAATCCCGAGGGCCCACAGACCCCCGGAGAGGAGATAGACCAGCCACGCCCTTCCGGCAGAGAGTGGGAGAAACAGGTGCTTTGCTAGTAGTGAATGCTAAGACATTAGATCACTTTAGCCAGTTTTTCTACAGATGGAGCTAGAGGTGCTGTGTCATTTTGGGTGGTGGGCAATGTTCTCACCCACTCACGTGCGTTTCTGCACAGGCCTTACTAGGGAGCTCCTGAGCAAAACAGCAGGCAGGGAAGGACAAGAGAGCTGAGAAAGTGGCTGAAGCATGCAGGAGGTCAGAGCTGGTGAAGAATGGCCCCAACCCTGGCTGCTCTTCCTTCCACCATGTTGAAGGCTCAAGTCAGCATAGACACCCGACACTCTGACCTCCAGGACCTGGGCACAGGTGCCCTTTCCCTGATGGAAGGCAGAAGCAAAACACCTGTGCTCAGAACAGAAGCTGAACAGTGCACTGCCCAGGGCTCAGCTCTCTATCAAGCACAGGGCTCTTCCTATTGGCCGAAGTCGAAGGGTCCCACCCAGAAGAACCGGGGACACAAGAAGGAGCTTAACTGCCATGGGAAACAGGCAGGAGTGCTGCGAATGGTGCACCCCACACCCAGGTGCGTCAGGCCCACCTGACTCTGAAGCAGGAAGAGGAGCCAGTGCCAGGCCAAGGGCACAGATGGGCCCCACCTCCACTCTGTGGCAGGGATATGGAGGTCTGGCTGAGAGCGAGGAAGAAAAGCGCTTCCCAGTGAGCTTCCTCTCCAACTATGACATAGTTCTTCAAGTTTTCCAAAGGAACCACGGCAACCACAGAACTCCGCTCAGCTCTGCTCCTGAGGTTGGCCTAGCAGAGGGGCAGTCGACCCATCCCCAGCTGCGTATGAGACAGTATGGACTCCTCTCCTTGCTTGTTCACAACACCCACATCTGGAAAAAGTTTGCAAGATATATAAGTGAGGAAGAAAACAATTCCTTGCCAAGAGTCCAAGCAATTAACAGAACCAGACCTAAAGGTGACCCGCAGGTGGAACCATCAAGCAGGGAACAGAAGGTAACAGTAAATGCTAAACCACCTCGGGAAACTGAGGGCAGACTGTGGAGACAGATGGAGAGATGGAGACAGAGAGATGGAAACCAGGCAAGAGTGAATAAAATGCTGCAAATAGAAAGAACAGGATCACAGATGAAGAAAACTTTTCTGTGTTCATCAGTAGCCCAAAAGTGGTTCACGAAAATGAAGAGGGATTATCCAAACTGCAAAAGACAAGGGAAACAGGCAGAAATACATGCTATCCAGTAACTATGGGAAACTTGAAACAGCCTAACACATGTAGAACTGGAAACCCAAAAAGAGACGTAAGACTGGGACGGGAGGGAGAGCAGTGATTTCCCCAAATTAATGAAAATCCTGAAATCACAGATACAGAAAGGTCAGAGAACCCCAAACTGGATGCAGTTATACACGAAATTTAGACATTGTACAGCTGAAGTTCCAAAGCCCAGAAATAAATAGCCCGAAGACATGAAGAAGGAAAATGTCCATCACAAAGAATAACAAAGATTTAAAAACAGTTTGTGCCAGAAACTAAGCAAAATAAAGGACATCAATACGGCTTCCCTAAAATATGGAAAGAAAGAAAAAAAGGTTGAATGCAGATTTGCCACATCAAAAACGTGATTCAAAAATGAAGGTAAAATACATGTATTCTGTTTCTCATAAGATGGAAACCAGGAGAACTCATGACCAACAGGTATCAATGGGAAGCGCTAAGCCCAGTTATTCAGACAGAAGGAAAATGAGTCTAGACAGGGACTTGGATCTTCAGAAATAAACAAGGCACCAGAAATTGCAACAATGTGGACATAAAATGTTTTGTTTTAAAATAATTGACTTTCTAAAGTAATAAATAGTAACCGTGTATTATCAAGTTAAAACATGTAGCTGAGTATGGTAGCACATGCCTGTAATCACAGTGGCTCAGGAGGCTGAGGCAGGAGGATCACAAGTTCAAAGCCAGCCTCAGTAACTTAGTGAGCCTTTAAGCAACTCAGCAAGAACCTGTCTCAAAATAAAAATAAAAGGGGCTGAAAATATGGCTCAGTGGCTAAGCTCCACTGGATTCAATTCCTGTTGCCAATAAATAAATAAATACATAAATAAGCAAATCTATAAAAAAATGATGAAAATGTACTTGGGAAGGCAGGGAATCAGAAACACTATTGAAAGTTCTTAAACTCCACAGGAACCATCAGAAATTGGTGTAGACTGGTAAAAATTAAATATGCACTTTGTGAATAATGGGGAAACCAGTAAAAAGGTGGAGTGTCACTAATAAGCTGTAGTAAATATTAAGATAAAATAATGGAAATATTCCATGCAAGAAGAGACAGGGAAAGAAAAGGGAGCAGAAGACATAGGCCACAAAGCCCTCAGCGAGATGAGATTTATACCCAACCCAGGGACAACTGTGTCAGATAAAAATAGACTAACAAACATCATAGAGTCAAAATGTGGGATAAGATTCTGTAATTCTAAGTTATAAACAGAAGGATGGAGAAGAGAGACCATGAGAACCCAGTGATAAATTCTGGAAGATCTTTATTCATAGTCAGGAGAGGAGGCTCCCCGGGTCTTTGTATCAGGCACCAGTCCCATTCCTGAGGCCTTCACCCTCCTGTTCTCCCAAAGCCCGGCCTTCTCACACGGCTGTCCTGGGGTGGGTTCCTACATAGGCACACAGGGACAAAAATGTGCAGAAGGCCCTGGGCTGCCGTGGCCTTGCTTAGTCGTCCCCTGCTCAGGGACAAATATCCATTCCTTGTCCCCTCCTTTAGGTGTTCTGCTGCAAGTGGGAAAGGGAGGCTGTGCTCAGGCCTGAGTTGTAGTTTTGCTACATTTCAAAGCAGTACATAATCCTGGTCTTTAAGTTTAGGCCTTCGACCCTGGCTGCCAGGCTCCAGGAGTGAAGAGTCATGCAGGATGCTGCATCAGGAGCCCCTATCACCTCTGCTCCTGGGGATGGTGTCAACATCCCCTTTACCTTCCTGGGAGTTGCCCTTTATACCTTGGGAAATGTTTCCTCCAACATCAGGAAAAACCCACATTCTGATGATGGCCTTCCCTCGAGTTGAGGTGCTGCACCCGCTCTTCCTAATAACTTCCTGGGGTCTCCATTCATTTGCTGCAGGAGGCTCCCATCATCCTCCACTCTCCAGATTTAGAAAGTCCCCAAGAGACACCAGGGTGTCCACACACCCCCTTGATGTGATCGAACTCAAAGACAAGGTGAAGGTTTTCTGGCCTCTTTCTCACAAGACAAAATTGAAAGAAATCACAGTAGGTGATTCCATCCCAAAAGATTCTCCTTACTAACAAAGCCTCAGGGTCCTGAAGGTAGCAGGTATTTACAAGCCCCTCATGCTGGCAGAAGTCAAGTCCACTGTGAGGAACCTTTCCGCTATTGCACCTGCCATATGTCCACAACATGTAAATGCTGAACTTCGCCACACTACCGGCCCCTAGTGCATCGGCTGTGCCTTCCTGGGTCACACAGGTGACTCAACACCTTAGGCTGAAGCAGCACTTGCATTGCTTAGCATTTGCAGTAGGAGAGAGGCTTTGTCATGGGGGCGGGAAGGGGCGAGCGTCCAGATCTGGTGTCTCAGCTGAGACTAAAGGCCTCACTCACCTGTCTGCATTGCGGCTGGTGGCCAATGGGCCATGCGTCAGAGTAGCCTGGGCCTTCATATTGGATGGATTGCTGGAGCTGTAGGACTCAGACTCTTGTGTCCTGGGCTGAACATTCTAGTCAGACGTCCAGGTGGTACTCAGGGGGGAGAAGCCCATCTCTTCTCATGGGAGGAGCTGAAGGCTTGGTTGGCAGTGAGTGATGCGCGGGTTCTGCAGTAGGTAGGTAGCGAGTCCCTCCATCTGAAGATGCAGTAGATGTTCAGACACTGTTTATTGCATATTCATAATGAGCTGATTTCAAACTCAACAGATTTTTTTTTAAATTAAATGTTGAGCTCTTCAACTATTTAACATAACATCTTAATAAATGGAAGATTATAGTCTTTATTCCACCCAGGAACCTAGTGCCGTTTTCTAGCTGGTTCTGCCGTTATTTTCACATGGCCCATCTGGCCAGAGCCTGAGTGCTTTAGGAGCCAGAAGGAAGTAAAATCCAAATTGACAGGAGCACAGCACGGTGGAGTCAGAGTCACACTGTCCCTTCTGGCAAATGAGGTCAGGGTAGGGGAGCTTCTCAAACTGTGGGTCTTGAGGCAGACAAAGCCAAGCCCTGATGCCATTCTCCAATGTGTATTTGTGTGATCTTGAAGCCGTCCGATGACCTCTTCTCTTTCTCGCTGAATGGGCAGTGGTGGCAACACAGTGCTGTTTGTTGGAGACTTCAGCCACTTAAGAAACACTTCAGGACTTTCCTGCCTTTCACCTGCAGGACGGCTGACCAGCCCACACTGGAAGCTGCGGATGGTGGGCCCTTCCCCTGGGGGCTGCTGTCATGACTGGGCACCTGAGCCCCTTGCCATTGTCTTGACTTCCTTTAAGCCAGATCCCCATTTTGTCCTGGAGAAAGTGCTTGTTTCCAAGACTAGCAGGTGGTTTATCCCTCTGAAGTTTGAGGGCAGAGGAATGGTCCAAGCTGCACCTCTTCCTGTCCTCTGCCCCTTGGCTCCATCCAGGTCCTCAACCTACAGGCTGACCACCCTGGGCCGTTCCACTGGACCCAACGTTGATCCTTCCAGAAGCAGACACACCAAGAAATAGTGCCTCAGACTTTATTTTTAAATTGGTACATAGCATTCGCACTTATTCATGGGTTTTCATATTGTGACTGGATATATGTGTACGATGGGTAATGATCAAACCAGTGTCATTAGCACTTCCATCTCCTCAAATGCAATCATTTCTTAGTGTGGGGAAATTCCGAGCCTTCTCCTACAGTCATTTTGAAATGTGCAGTTGGCTGTGGTGACTACAGTCACCCCACTGTGCTGTGCCACAGCAGAAATGCTTCCTGCTCCCAAATGTGCTTTGTCACCCATTATCCACGCTCTGTGTCCCCTCCCCTCCCTCCCAGCCTCTAGTGGCCTCTCTACTTCTATGTGGCCAGCTCCTGCAGCATCCACGTGAGAAGAGGCAGTGCTTGTTTCTGTGCTGTCCCATTCACTCAACAAGACGATTTCCAGTTTCATTCATGCTATTGCCAGTGACACGATCCCGTCCTTTCACGGCGAACATGCCTTCTGTGGTTCATGCATACCACGTTCTGACCCATTCATCCCAGTGGGCACCTCAGTTGACTGTATATCTTGGCTATTGTGAATAGGGCTGCATTAATCATGGTGTGCAGGTAGGTACCTCTTTGATACACTGATTTATTTCCTTTGAAGATATACTCAGAAGCAGGATGGTTGGATCGTAGGGAAGTTCCTTTTTTTCGTTTTTTGAGTAGCCTCCCTATGGCTTTCTGCAGTAACTGTAATAATTGTGATTTCTAGCAGGGAAAGTCCTGCTTTTCCAGCCATCTGTTTATCCCTTAACCCTGTCAGTCTGACACCTACACCGACCTATCATCTATCTATCAATCTTTCTATCATTGCTGCATCTGCTTATCTCATTTGCTTATTTAAATTTCCTGAAGAACATTCTCAAATACATTACAGCTGATTTCCCTGCCTTGTCATTTATGTCATCTCTGGATTCCGAATGAAATCTCCTGGCTTCTTACTTTATTCCAGAAACTGGGATGTCCATGAGTCAGTTGAGAGCTTCTCATTGTATGAAATTTTGTGACTCTTTCCTTTGGGGAGAGAGCTAATCTAATTCCAGAAGAATTGATACTAAACATAGCTCATCACCCTATAATTCTATACCAATCGTGGCTACAATTTGAGTCTATTACCTAAATTTTATTAATATAGCAAAATGTTTAACCAAGAAGTAAAAATCGCACTCCATCTCCCCACCCTGTGATAACCAGCTCTGGAAGATTATGCAAGTCCTCACTGTGTTTTGTACCCGCTTTTGACAAGGCACGGAGTTGAAGGGTCAAAGATGCAGTGCAGAGCGACTTTGGCACAAGCATGGGAGACAGAGGAGTAACAGCTTGCGTCACTTTTCCCTTCTGGAGGAGCACCTTCCCCAGAGCTACACGTTGGTTCAAGTGTCCGGATACCTGATGCTTCCTGCACCTCCTAGTCAGTAATTTATTTATTTATTTATATTTAAAGAAGAATTAGATAGTGGCGAATTTGTTTTGGTGCTACATTGGGGAATTTTTTATTTTTATTTTCTTGCTCCTCTGTTACTAGATGTTTGAACTTCTCTTCCTACCAGACGCCCTGCTTCTGGGAGAATTGACTCCAAGCTCTCAGCAGTGTAATCCTAGGGGATCATCTTCTTTGCCATGTCAGGAACTTAGAGGGGCCAGAGCCAGTGTTTACAAGCTGTGCTTTATGTTATGCCAAATGCAATTTTCAGGCCAAATTTCACCCTACTCCATTTATGTGGACAAATCTAAAATCCAGACAGAGCTGAGAAAATTTCTCCAGTTCCATAAGAAATGCACTATTGTACACACGGCGATCGGGTTCTATTAAAACACAATCAAAGCAGACCATTTTCTTTACCTACTGAGATGAGGGACAAGGCAACACCTGGGTTCTTGAGATGGCCACCTGCCCTCGAGGTTGAGGCCCCTGCATGGCTGCTTTTTCCTCCTGCACCTGCCCTGTTGCAGGCCACAGAGGCACAGACAAGGCTCCCCTTGAGCGGCAACCAGGGCTGTGGACAGAGCTTCCTTGAGAACTGACATCAGCGTGGAGTGGAGTGAAAAGTTCAAGGTATGATGGATGGGCCCTTCCTGTTGAAGGTCACACTGTCACCGCAAACCTAGCAGGACCACGGTGAATCAGCCATTTAAAATGTATTAGCTGAAGTGGTCAAAAATAACAATGAGTCCAGATCTCGTGCTTCTGTGGAGTCTAGGGTGTCTAACAAAGGCGGCATTGAGATAATCCATTGTGCAAGCTGGAGAGGACAGGGACGAGCCTGGTGCCAGAGCAAGGTGGTCTGACACCATCCTCGCTGCTGCATTAGGCTACGGTAGGTGACAGAGTGCACCACGTCATTGCTGCTGGTGCTGGAAACATGACGTATGGCAAGCAGTCAGACAATCATAATGATTTTGGCTGAATAAGCCAAAAACTAAAAAAATAACATGAGAATAATCTGGTAAGTACTGGTGGTTTGAAAGTCTAAAGGAGAAGCGGACTGGGTTTTGGATGTTAGTGTTCCTTTGGTAACACAAAACCCACCAGGTTCTGCACTGTTTTCTGACTTTGCGTTTGTGTGATATGGTAGGTGCAGCCTTGGGCTTTTGAGGTGCACGGGGCTCCTTAAAGGATTGCCCCACCTTCCGATTTCTAAGCCTGGATTGTCAAGATGACAAGGTACAGCACACAGAGAGAGGTGTGGGAGAAAGTGCTCACAGCAGTTCCTACCTGTGTGCGGACGGCTGGCAGGAAACGCACAAGAGAAAGTCCCTAGAAGGGCTGTTTAGTGGAAGGCCAGTATTCTTTGCTGAATCGTAGGAAAACAAGCAATAATTCCACAGGTTAAAACAAAATGACTTCATCTGCACATTGAGACGACACTATTCTTGTGGGACCAGTCCTTGGTCTTTCTAAAAGGCTTCGGCTCTGGCAATGACTCACACGCAAGTGAAGGGCTCCGTGGTGGAGCACTCTCTCTCACTAGAGGAACACAACCAGTCATTTCTAACTAATTGATGGCCTTGCCATTGCCACTGCTGTACCTTCTGCATTCTCGTCCACTGTAGCTGCTGATGTGCAAAATGTTCTTAGCTGAACAGTCCCAAATAGTGAAAGATGCTCATAAGGTCTGGTGAGAGCTAGACCTAGGTGCAGGATGCAGGCGGGTGAGAGGGGTGATTGAAACAGAGAGGGAGAAGCAGACGAGGTGAAGAGGAGTCAAGCCGAGGTGTTGGGAGCAGAAACCCAGCCCTGACCTGAGCCACGGGGTCAGTTCTGCCCTTCAGGTAGGGATCCAGCCCTTGCTCCCAGGACTAAGCTGTGAGGAAGGCAGAGGGCAGCCCCTCCCCCGACTCCACCTGCTGCTGGGCATGGGGCAGAGGTCCATTCTAGGGCAGTGGAGAAGTCATGGGCAGTGAGACTGGGGGTGAGCTCCTTCAAAGCCTCTAGAGCCAGGCTCACCATCCTCAGTCGTCCTGTTGAGCTCATTGGTGGGGCTCTGGAGTCAGGAAGGTGTCAAGTGGGAAATGGAGTTTGGGCACTTAAATTCTCAGCCGACCACTGGAAACTTCTGATGCAAAAAGCAATCTGATTCCAGAATAAGTGCTATTTTTACATGTGGAAGTTTATGTTCTGATTAGTATAAATGATGCTGCCAAAGTTTCTTAAGACATTGGAGGTGGCATGGGGTTGTAGCTCAGTGGTAGAGTGCTTGCCTCACACATGGGAGACACTGGGTTTGATCCTTAGCACCACATAAAAATAAATAAATAAAATGATACTGTGTCCACTTACAACTAAAAATATTTTTTTAATATTTATAAAAAGAAATTAGAGGTAAGCTGGTTGATAAGAGGTATAGTGGTGCACACCTGAAATCCTAGCAGCTTGTGAGACTCAGGCAGGAGGATCACAATTCAAATGCAGCCTCGGCAACTCAGCAAGGCCCTGAGCAATTCAGTGAGACCCTTTCTCTAATAAAATATTAAAAAGGACAGGAGATGTGGCTCAGTGGTTAAGCACCCATGGTTTTAATCCCCAGCTCCCCCCCCCCAAAAAAAAATAATTAGAGGTAAAAGATCTTTAATTATGCTTATTAAGTTCCATAAAATATTCTGTTTGTCTTTAAAGTATAATCATATTTTGCATGACTTTTATGTTTAATATGCTTTCTGACATATTTTAATATAGGAACTATATTATAAAAATATTTGGCCATATTAAACATGGCACCAAATAAATTCATAAAACATAATTGCCTTACTCAACTTTAGAACACACTGAAAAGGTAAGGCAATCAGGCAACCAGGTGGTGGACCACAGGAAAGAGAACTCTAGGCAAGCTTTGGGGCAGCGGTCCCATCAGATCTCACAGCCACCACCTGGGACTGTGACCAGCACACTGGCTTCCATCATGTCCAGTCTGGCTGGCCCAGCCAGAGTCCCACCTGAAACAGCAGGGATGCCTGTGCTTGAATAGTTAGTAATCTCTCCATCTATTTTCTCCTGTCTCCCGAGCCCAGCACTATTGTATCAAGTCAGAGGACTGAGGAGGAAGGGAGCTGCCGGCGGAGAGTGTCCTTCCCTACCACTGAGCAGGGAGAAGCAGACACTGTATCCTAGGCATATGGGGACTCAGGAGGCCACAGAAGGACAGGATGGAAGACAGAGCAATTTCAAATTCCAAGAGAAATCCTTTTGGCTAAGAATAATGCACCTTCCATGTCTTTCAAAACTTTCCACAACAGATGGGCCGCTGGGCCTCCTTCCCCACAGAAAGCTGAGAACAGAGGCTGATCTCAACTGTGCACTTGGATTTTAAGGAAAGGAGACCTTCAGCGCTGGGGGAAACCACAGAAGTTGGTAATCAGCTGAGAAGTCAACTGCCCTTGTGTCCCTGAGAGAGAGACAGACATGCTTGGTAAGGACAGGCTTCAGGGGTTCTCAGGGCACCAGAGCTTGGTGAGGACAGGGGTCGGGTGTTTGCTCCACAGACACTTAAAAAAAATGTACTCAGTGCAATTAGGAAAGGGAGGAGAAGCTGGAGATGGATGTTTCCAACTTAGTCTTGTTGAGGAGAAATCTTGAGCATAAATAATAAAATAAAGATTAACTGATTTATTAAACGGGGCCTCCTTCTCGGAGTTGAGCTCTGAGCTCATTGGCCTTGGTCTCCTCCCTACTCTTGGCTCAGGACCTGGCCATGAAGTTGGCCAAACAGTAGCCCTGTGGGATGAGGAGAGCATGTCTGCATGTCCCTCCTTTTCCTTCAAAAAGAGAGGGCCCTGAGTAAACTGTCCAACAGAGAGCTGCGCAGCATGTTGTCAGCGGGAGGAGCTCTCCTTCCAGGCGGCTCCTGAGCATCTCTTTCCAAGCACCCTGTGGAAATGAGCGTCACGCAGTAGGGTCCCTGTCACAGCCTTCCCCGTGGACAGCTCCTGATGTCCTGATGTCCATGAGCTACCAAGGGCTTTCCCCTGCCCGGGACCCAGGCTGTGCCCCGCCTACTCCACTGCCTGCTCCCAGGGATGGTCAGAGGGCATGGCAGGCTCCTGCTCTCTGGCATGTCCATGGACCAGAAGGCCATCAAAGACATCGGGCAGCCAAAGGGCCAAGAGACGGCAGCACACAGGAGTTAATGTGTTAGGAAATTCTTTTCAGAAGAGTATCTTAGATTCTTGAACACAGGGCATCCAGAGCAGCTCAGGGCTGGGAAGGAGGCTGAGTTCTGGCCCCAAGCCCTCCACCACCTCACGGCCTTCAGTGACCCCAGGTGCCAGCTGCCTGAGAGGTAACTAGGAAGGGAGCGCCCAAGTCAGGACTGAGGGGTTAAAAATGCACACCATCCACCAGTGGGTGAGCTTCCTTGTTGCGCTGTCTAGTTTCTCTGTCCCTCTTCCAGCTCCTACTCCTGTGCTGCTGTTATTGCTTGTGGGATTTTATCTTTAATTAAATCATTTTTTACACTTTTGGTATTAGGGATTGAACTCAGGGGCGCTTAACCACTGATCCACATCCCCAGCCTATATCTATATCTATCTATCTATCTATCTATCTATATATATATATA
>NW_026000068.1:2956919-2963582 GCF_001458135.2 Marmota marmota marmota | reverse complement strand
AGCTTTATATATATATATATATATATATATATATATATATATATAAAAGAGAAAGGCTCTTACTAATTTGCTTAGTGCCTCACTAAGTTGCTGAGGCTGGCTTTGAACTTGCAATCCTCCTGCCTCAGCTTCCTGATTTGCTGGGATTACAGTCATGTGCCACCATGACTGTGTATCTTTTCTTATATAATTTAGAAGAGTATGTGACACGGTGTTACAAATTCTGGGTGGTGGAGACAGGGCAGTGTGTTTGCACTTTGCTATATCGTATATGTATTAACTAAATAAAAGTTAAGTGAAATGAAGGAGTGGGCAAGAAAGCAATCTAAAAACTGGAAGCCACCTGTGGGGTTTACACTTGGCATAGGCAGAACAGAAGAAGGGCTTGTCCAAAAGGTGGCAAGCAGAAATCTTCCAAAACATCCCCTTAAATGAAATCAGCTTCCTCATCCAGTCTCAAATCCAAAGTTTAAAAATGTGCATCACTAAGTTAAGACACAACAGAGAATCTGGAGTTGAGTACAAGAGAAACGTAAGACTTCTGCAGTTTGGAGACGATAATGTCTAAGTTAGTACCTCACACACAGATGCACATGCAAGACCACTGCACATTACAGCAACAGAGGGGACTGGGAGATAAAGAGCACTTAGCAATGGCTTCAGTGCAGTTAAAGGTAGAGAAAAGGTAAAATTAAGTGAACATTTCCACTTCAGTGGTCCATGCGTCATGACTCAAACTCACCTTATTGTGGAAACCTACACACACAGGGCAGCTTCTTAGGACAGAAAAGACCCATGCATGACAGATGCAGGTCAGTGGCCCCTGGTCACCAGGGCCTCGTCTCCTGACACCACCTCTTCTCTCCTGCGTGATGACTGGTGGGCTTCCTACAGGCACCAGTTTCAATTGCAACCTAAATTCATTATTTCTGGGAACCTTTATTCCAAATGTTGCCTGTTTGGCAAATGGTCTCAACCATGGGAAGTGGACATGAAATAAAGACTGAAGACCTGGGGACATCGGTACTGGAGCAGGCTCAGTAAGATCGTTCCAGCGACGAGGTCTCAGCTGGCACAGTCATGTGAGTAGAGGGTGCTGCAGTCCTAAAATCAAGGACTGAACCCCATGTTGGACCTCTCTCCTGGTGTTGATAAGTGTCCAAAAACTCAAAATAGTCCCTCAATTTTCCCCCCAGTCCTGTCCTCCAACCCTTCAGGTGTCCACATCTGTGTCACCTGAAGCTCACCACAGTGCATGCAGTGGGTCAGCCCGACCATGGGCACAGGAAGAGGCTTGCCTTTGACAGAGTCAATGTCATCTCATCTCTTCTCACTGTGGTAAGAAGTGTTCAATGAAAGAAGGAGTCGATGTCACCTAAGATCCTACAATTTGAAAACTCTAAATGAATTAGATGTCCCTGGTGGTGATTGCTAATGCCTAAAACAAGCCCTCTCTGCAGTTTGAAATGCTGTTTTACAAAACGGCACATGAGAGAAGTGGGACTTGATTGGGCCCCAAAAGGGAAGGGTATCTTGACATTTCAGTAACATGGCTGAATCTAAGAGCAGGGTACGTGAAATGAGGCAAGGCAGGAAGACAAATGCTACCTGACCTCATGTTCATGTGGCATCTGAAACAGAAGGAGGGAGTGGAATGAGGGTCACAGGAGAGTGTGGGGGACTTGGAGGTGTAGGTCGAAGGGTACCAGGTTTCCCTTAATCCTGGAGACCCAGGGTTGGCGTGGTGACTGTAGTAATAGGGGTGTGCACACAGGAGTTGCTGAGAGATCTTGGTTATCCTCACCACAAAAGTGAGTGTGTGTGACAATGGCTGTCACTAGGCTTGATTTATCAATTTAATCACTGCATGGCGCCCGCAGATGCCAAAACATCTCAGGGTGCACCATGAATGTATCAGTGGTATGTATCCCAACCTTAATAAAGCTGAAAATACCTAGGAAACACAGTCTTAAATATGTAAGGAAGGAGGAGGAAAGGCAAGAGAGGTAGAAGGAACAGGGCGAGGAGAAAGGGGGAGGAAAAGGAGGGAGAGAGGGTTAGAGAAACAGCCATCATGAAGTCAATCCTCACAATCACTAAACATGTGCATGTGCACAAGCCATGGTGGGGCTGGGGTTCTGCCCCTCAGTGCAGAGCCCAGGTCCCCTGGCAGGTGTCTCAGGAGCCCTGAGTGAAGAGGTTCCTCCTGGCACCGAGTCAGCATCTGAAAGTGAGTGCCAGCTCTTCCCTTGGGAGGCTAATGCTGGACATACAGGTCGGCCCAGCGACGTTAGTAGGACATCCTCTCTCTATGCCAACTGCAGGTGCCTGCTGACCCACACTAAGGACACAGCTACTAGATACATCTAAAGAACTCTAATTAAAGTCTTTTGTTCCTGACCAAAAACAGCCTTGGCACACTTGGATGGCAATTGCATTATGGTGCTGAAGGCAGAGGTGTCTGGGATTTGTTTCTGAATCCAGAGATGGTGGTGCCTTCTGCAAATGTTCTGGTGTAAACCATCAGATGTGAGAAGACGCTTCCAGCACACATGGACATGCGTGGTTCATAGAAAGGTAACGGTATGCTCAACCAGTATCGTTCACAATAATGTTTGAATGCTATTTGCTCAATTTGACTTAGAGGAATGAGAAAATGAATGGCCCAAATCCTACAGACCCATATTGATCCTATTTTAGGAATGTTGTGAAGCTAACTGGCACATGCAGCCTAGCAGTGCACACCTTTGCCCTTTGAGGCTGATGAGAATCTGAGGGAGGTGAACGAGACACAGAGCCTCACTATACATGGCAAGAGCCACTATCTAGGGACACAGAAACTGTTCACATGAGAGGAAAGGGGAGCATCTTCTTTTTTCTTTAGTGACCAGGGAAACCTTCGGAAGAGCATTGTGCACTAGCTAGAGAGCAAACACTAGATGAGGTGAGGGAGTTGCTTGTTCCCCTGATACTTTTCCTGCTCCTCTGAACCGTGGAGGTAGTACAGGGTTGGGATACTGCTTCACAGGGCAAAAGTCTCTGGAGTTAGAGAAGAACTCTCTGCAGTAGGAAGGGGAATAAAACCTTCTCTAGTGGGTCTCAGAAATGCAGTGGTTGGGCGCAGTGTTGGGGTGGGGACCCTACAGGAAAGTTCTGACTCTTGGGTCCCTGGATGTGTATCTTGCAGGCTCCCTGGCTCCTTTCCAGGCTGAGTACAGCATCCTTGGATGCTGAGTGTCTCCGGTTCAGTCCAAGGGAGGACAGTGGTCCCTCCATCTGCAGTTTGTGGTACCATTTTGTCTATGGTGTGCTGGCTTTGTCTGTGTTTATCAATTTAAGTAGGACAATGGTCCTTGTTCTTCTAAAATAATGGTTTATGTTGCATTCCTTCAGTTTATTAAGAACCTGCAAAACTGGAGAAAAGATAACCTCTTCAATAAATGGTTCTGGGAAAACTGGAAATCCATATGTAACAAAACAAAATTAAACCCATATCTCTCACCATGGACAAATCTCAACTCAAAGTGGACCAAGGAAGCAGGAATTAAATCAGAGGCCCTATGTCTAATAGAATAAAAAGTAGGCCCTAATCTCCATCATGTGGGATTAGGTCCCAACTTCCTTAATAAGACTCCTTTGGCACAAGTACTAAAATCAAGAATCAATAAATGGGATGGACTCAAACTAAAAAGTCTCTTCTCAACAAAAGAAACAATCTGTGAGGTGAACAGAGAGCCTACATCTTGGGATCAAATCTTTTCCCCTCACACATCAGATAGAGCACTAATCTCTAGGGTATATAAAGAACTCAAAAAACAAACACCAAACAAACAAACAAATAACCCAATCAATAAATGGTTCAAGGAATGAGCAAACACTTCTCAGAAGAATGATATACAATCAGTCAACAAATATATGAAAAAATGTTCATCATCACTAGCAATTAGATAAATGCAAATCAAAACTACTCTAAGATTTCATCTCACTCCATTCATAATGGCAGCTATTATGCATACAAACAACAATAAGTGTTGGTGAGGATGTGGGGAGAAAGGCACACTCATACATTGCTGATGGGACTGCAAATTGGTGCAGCCAATATGGAAAGCAGTATGGAGATTTCTTGGACAATTGAGAATGGAACCACCATTTGACCCAGATATGCCTCTCTTTGGTCAATACCCAAAGGACTTAAAAACAGCATACTACAGGGACACAGCCACATCAATGTTTATAGCGGCACAATTCGCAATAGCTAAACTATGGAACCAACCTAGGTGCCCTTTAATAGATGAATGGATAAAAAATGTGGCATATATACACAGTGGAATATTACTCAGCAATAAAAGAGAATAAAATCATGGCTTTTGCACGTAAATGGATGATGTTGGAGAAGATGATGCTAAGTGAAGTTAGCCAATCACAAAAAACCAAATGCCGAATGTTTTCTCTGATATAAGGAGGCTGACTCATTAGTGGGGTAGGGAGAGGGAGCATGGGAGAAACAGATGAACTCTAGATAAGGCAGAGGGGTGGGAGGGAAAGGGAGGGGATATGGGGTTAGAAATGATGATGGAATGTGACAGATATTATTATCCAAAGTAAATGTATGAAGACACAAATTGGTGTGAATATACTTTGTATACAACCAGAGATATGAAAAATTGTATTCTATATGTGTAATAAGAATTGTAATGCATTCTGCTGTCATATATAAATTAAAAATTAATAAAAAAGAACCTGCAAACTGTGATAATACGCATCCAGCTAAACCTGTTGATTCAGACAGGGTTCTACCCTACAAAACATACAGAGATACACAGACTGAAGAATAACTGTTTCACCTTGAACCTTCTCTCTGAGCATGATTGGGGACCCACAGCAGCCAACAAGGGAGCCTTTCTTGGTGCCTTATGCAAATATCCTGGCAGAAACCATCAAAAGCATATAAAATGCTCTGCTTTCAAGTAAGTATCCCCCTTAAAAGTGATCTATAGATTTTTTTCTTTTGGTTCATTAACAATAGGCACAGCAAAACTGCATTTCTTTCAAGGGGTAGATGGTAATTGGAAGCTTGACCTCACCTGTCTGCAGAAAGGTGGCACCGATGGATGGATGCTCTCCGGAGGACCCTCTGCAAATCTGAGGCTCTGACGGAAACATCCCATCCTCTCTGGCTGCTTTTGGGACTTGTTAAGCCGCTGCAGCCGCTGATGCTAGGAGAAGTGTACTGCTTGCACGCCGACTTCTGGCATTTTTCAAACTCAGAGGCCAGGCAGGTCATACCTCTTAGCATTGTGCTGTGAGCTTGCCTGGCATATGGCCCCCAAGCTGTGCTCAGAATTGCCCGGGACGATGGCATCACTGCACGGCTCAATTTGGATTCCTCATCGACCTGATCCCAGCAGCCAGCAAAACAGGTCCATCCAGATGTGCCAAAGAATTTAGGAAACCACAATGGACTGTGGAGCCATGAAGTGTCACACAACAGTGATCCCTGCTGAGAAAATGTTGTGTCCCTGAAGGGGCAGGAAGTGTAACTACACAGACCAGAGCTGTTTGCAGACACTATTTTAATTTTTCTCTCTGCAGGGAAGCATGCTATTTAATAAAAAGATAACTTTTTTTCAAGCATCCTGAAATTCTGAGGATTAAAATAAATGATGAGAGTACAATACAAAATTCTTTATTTTCACAAAGGTAAACAAACAAAAAAAGAATACAAAGCAAAACAAACCACCAATTCCCTTAACATCGCTCCTTCTGCTATTGTAGAGTATTTTTGTGAAATTGGACGCAGAGTATTAGCCAATAACAGAAGAGGCCATAACCATGTCTCATGATTAAGAACTGTCGAGCATAGGTTTTTTTGAAGATGAAAACTATCTTGTAAAGATTAAATGCAATTTGGAAAAAGAGGACACATTCCTCAGACTCTGCTGCGCAGCGCTCACCGCCCACATGCACATGCACATGCACACATCTGTGCTCCGCGTTGGGAAAGATCCTGTGTCCGCATCTCACTCATCTTACTGTTGCAGGCTCTGGGGCCCACAGACCTCATTGCTTCAACTGCCTCTCCCTCTCGTCATGGTGACTTCTGAGATGGGCAACTGTGCGGCCACTGACGCCTGGACCTGCTGATTCAGAGTCAGGGGCTCAGGTGGAGAGTGGAGCTGAATGGGACAGAAAGAGGGCAAAGTGCAGATGACAATGAAGGACCCCTGCATCCCCCTGTGACCAAGTTGGTTCCAACACTGGATTCCCAGTTATTCAAGACTGTAAATGCACTCCCCTCCAGCTGACCTAGGTGTGTTTTGGTGACATGTGACTCAAGGAGTCCTGATGCTTGAGGATAGAGAATCACAGCTCTGTCAACTAGTATAAGGGAGCCCGGACCAAGGGCAGACACGACTGCACTGCCATGTTACGCACACACAGCACTTGGGGAGGAAAGAAGGGCAGATGGACCAGAAGACTTCCGTGAGGTCCACCTGCAACAACGGCCCCCTTGACCTGGACAGGAAAGTCCCTGACGAGCGGCCTGATTCTGGAGAGGTGTGATTGTCCACCAGGGTGTCTCCAGTGACCTGCTGTCTGGTCCCTAGGACTCTGTCAGGGGGAAGGGAGTTCTGGAGTAGGAGGTGGAGAAGGGGAGGGAGG
>NW_026000068.1:2918570-2956894 GCF_001458135.2 Marmota marmota marmota | reverse complement strand
GGGAGGGAGGGAGAGAGAATGAAGGAGGAGGGATAGAGGGAGGAAAGAGAGGAGGGGGAGGAGGGAGGAAAGAGGGATGGAGACAAATAGAGGGAGATAAGGAAAAGTGTAAGGGAGAGAGAAAGAGAAAGAGAGGGAGGAAAAACAGGAAGGGAGAGAGAAAGAAGGAAGGAGGGAGGGAGGGAGGGAGAGAGAGAGAGAGAGAGAGAGAGAGAGAGAGAGAGAGAAAGAGAAGAACAGATATAGAGGGATCCAGGGAGAAAGGGAGAGAGTGTTTCAAGTCATAGAAACTAGTGATTTACAGACCGATCCCTGACTGATGGTATTTTAAAGTGACAGACGTTTTGTGACCGACTCTCCATCTCTTCTATGGTTCTGAAGTTTTCTGGACTAGTTTGCGGAGCTCTGAGCATGTCTCTGGGGCTGGGGAAACAGGATGGGGTCTGGGATGCCTGCAGAGGGATGACATCCAGAGGCTGGGAAGCAGCCACCACCCACCCAGGAGTATCCAACACAGAATTTCTAGCCATTTATCCAGAAAATTGAGGGTAGAATAAAAATTCACTCACATACTCCTGAAAGGAAAGGACAGGAGAACCTGGCTTCCCCGCCTCCTCCCCAGCATTTATTATTGTTTGTGTTCTTGCTGGCCGCCATTCTAATTGGAGTCAGATGACATCTCAATGTAGTTTTGATTTGCATTTCCCTAACTGGAAACGACGTTGAACAAATGTTTGCATATTTATTGGCCATGTATATTTCTTCTTTGGAGAAGTATCTTTTTAATTCACTTGCCCCTTTATTAATCGAGGTATTTGATTTTTGGCATTAAGCTTTTTCGGTTCTTCATATATTCTATACGTTAACCCTCCGTCAGAGCAGTATCCAGCAGAGATTTCCTCCCATCTGTAGGTTCTCTCTTCACATTCCTAATTGTTTCCTTTGCTGTTCTGAAGCTTTTTAATTTGATGCCATCCCATTTATTGATTCTTGGCATTATTCCCTGAGTTTTAGGGATCCTACTGAGAAAGTCGTTGCCTGTACCTATGTGCTTCAGTGTTCACTCTTCATTTTCTTCTAGAAGTTACATAGTTTCCGGTCTAATTCCTAGGTCTTCAATCCATTTTTGAGTTGACTTTTGCACAGTGTGAGAGAGAGGTATGATTTCATTCTTCTATATGTATATAATCAGTTTTCCCAAAACTGTTGTGGTCTTTTCTGCAGTGCATGTTTTTGGTACCTTTGCAAAGATCAGATGACTGCATCTGTGTGGGTTTGTCTCTGTGTCTTCTGTGTGTCTGTTTTTATGTCAGCACCATGCAGATTTTGTTATTATGGCTTTGCAGTATAACTTGAGGTCTGGTGTTGTGAGTTCTCCAGCATTGCTTTTTTGGCTTACAATTGTTCTGACTATTCTGAGACTTTTATTCTTCCAAATAAATTTTAGGACTGCTTTTTTTCTAATTCTATGAAGAGTGTCATTGGTATTTTGATGGGGATTTCATTGAATGTATATATTTAACAATGTTGATTCTGCTTGTCCATGAACATGGGAAGTCTTGCCATCTTTTTGGGTCTTCAATTTCTCTTTACAGTGTTCTACTTTTCATCATAGAAATCTTTTTCTTCCTTGGTTTGACTTTTCCCTAGGTCCATTTTTTAGGCTATTGTGAATAGCATTGTTTTTCTAATTTCTTCCTCTACAGATTCATAATTGGAGTACAGGAGAGCCAATGGATTTTTAATGTTGATCGTGTATCCTGCTATTTTTCTGAATTTGTTATCAGCTCCTGAAGTCTTCTGTTGGGATTTGTGGTGTTTTCTAGATATAGGACCATGTCATCAGCAAACAGAGGTAATTTGAGTTCTTTTTCCTATTTGTGTCCATTTAATTTCCTCCTCTTTCTTTTCTTGATTGCTCTAGATAGAGTTTCAAAAATCAATATATTTATTTTACTTAGTAACTAATACCATTTAATTATTGAAAAAAAATCTTATGTTTGGGAAATTTGATTAATTTCCTTCACTTTTGCTATGATATGCATTATTCATCTGTTAAAATTCCACTCTTCACTTTATATGAATTTTTGAACCCTTTCATTTCAATTTAAAATTTCCCTCTTTTTAAGTGCCTAATGTTCTCGAGACCCATATCCTGTTCTCCTGTATTGACACTGTGAGGGAAGCATTCAACTTGTGTGGAAACCTTCTGAATCTCTATTTGTGCAGTCATTCACCTGCAAGATTTCCTCAGGGTTATGTTAGCTGTGAGGACTCAGCCATCTCAGTGAGTGTCAATCTACCGCCAGGTGCTTGGACAGGGAAGAATCACACAGGGATTCTCTCTCAGAACACTTCCTTGAAGTTAACTGACCCACGATCATATTCTTTATGGGTCACAGAGGAAGTAATTTTGAGAGACAGACTTGTGGCTATGAGAAAAAAAAATGAAATTCAGGTGGCAAATATGAAAAAAGAAAAGAGATATGAACTTTAGCTATGTTGAAATGATAGAAAATAAATGTGTAGGTAAATCTAATAAAGAATAAGTAAACATATATGGTTGGACGTATATACCTACGTGTTGGAGTGCAATTTAGCTGGCATGTCATTTTTTAATAAAGGAACACAAACCCTCATTAAAATTCACATAGCCCTAGCCAAGTCCTTCCCTCCCTGAAAATGAAACATGCAGGAGTTTGGGCTTCTGGGGTCAGGCCTGCTCTGATGCCCTCTGCAATGGCACTGCTATGGAGGACGGAAGCCTGGCCCCAGGGCAGCTGTCAAGAGCTGAGGCTGGGAGCCCCTGCTGCCGTAGTGGAGGGAGCAGTCAGCGTCTACCCTGTGCCAGGCACTACCAGGCATTGGCAAGAGGCCGCTGTGTTCACCAGAGCCAAGCAGCACCTCACATGGTCATCTCTCAGAGTCTGTGTCCTGCTCTCTCCTTATAAGGGTGACAGTCATATTGTATAGGGGCCCACCCTAAGGACATCACTCTAGTTTAAATCTCTGTTTGAATGCCTACTTCCAAAGGCAGTCACCTTCTGGGACACTGGGGGCCAGGGCTTCAGTGTATGAATTTGAGGAGCGAGGATGTAATTCAACCCAAACAGCAGGGAGTAAAACAGAGAAAAACCACTTCTCCCCGGCACTGGAGAGAGTGGGACAGGACAGTGGCTGAGCAAAGGAACATGTAGCATCTCTGAAACTGAAAAGGCACCTGTAGGAAGGGTGAGCTGGGGCTGGGTGGTGAGGCCACAGAGACACGGGAGTCGGGGGCCTGGGAAGTCTCCAGGGAAGGCCTTCTAGAAGACGCCAGCCCTTCCTAGAGCCTGGAACAATCCAGGATGACAGTTCACTGATGATGTGGGTGGGGGGAAGTGAACTAGGGTACCACATGCCACAGCTGACCTTGCTCACCTCTCTCCTCTCCTGAGGTCAAGGGCTCCTGGTGTCCCGCCCACCTTCCCTGGCTCTCAGGGCTGCTGGATGGGCTGGCGTTGACCTCCTGCCTGAGTGCTGCATGTTCAAGTTGTCCACACAGGAGCCAGAGTCGTCCCTCTCAAGTGTGAATCCCACCACGTCACCGGCCCCATCTCAGTTGCTTCTTCACCTCTGTGTCCCCAGGCAGAGCCACTGTGGGGACCATGTGGGGCTTCTGGAGGTCTGCACGTCCTGCCTGCAAGCCCACTGCTGTTTTGTCCTTCATAAATGTGCAGCCACATATCTACCCGATTCCCAGGGGACTGGTCGATCACCTACTCCTTTCCAGGTTGGTCCTGGATTCTTGGTGGTAACTTCATATTGGGATTATTCTCAGAGATTCCCCAGAAGGATCGAGGGCACCAAGGATGTCTGGCCTGGTCTGTCCATGGGTGGCTGCACTGACTGTGGGAAAGTCCATGTGGACATAGGGTAGGGAGGCTCCAGAGCTCCTGCTGCCCTCAGCCTCCCCACCATGCCCACCTGCCCAGTTGGGACACAGCTCCTCATGCTCTTCCACCACACGCTTGATGGAATGGCCCAAGCCCTGCTCTACCCTGCCCTACTGCCCCCAACTGCAGGACTCATGCCCTAGGACCCCACTCAGCCTTCAGAGGTATTAGAACCCACCCCTTCCCTTCCTGGCTCTCTTCCTAGGTCAGAAGGTTGATGACCCATGTTGATTTTACTGAGCCAAGACTTGCTGACCTCCTGCTTGAGTTCTGCATGTTCAAGTTGTCCACACTCTCATGCCACTGGAGATCCCAAACACTCTGCTGTTGTTCCCTATGTGTAGTCAAGGACACTCAGGAAAGAGGGTGAAGTTACTTGCCAAGCCCCACAGCAAGCAGGTGGCAGAGCCTGGACCCACGTCTTGTCATCATCTCCAGGCTCCACTCCCACCTGCCCCTGCTGGACTTCTCCCGGGGGAGTGGCTGTGTGGCTGAGTTTACTTCCACTGCCACCATGGCCTATCGGGAGGGAACTGGTAATGGCAGCAGGTCCTTGTCTGTCTGGCTGGCAGTAGGCACTTGATAAACATCCGTTGAAGACGTCATTCACTCTTGGGTGACCATTTCCTTTACCTCTTACGATGCTCCTGGATCGAGGTGTGCATTCCACTGCTAAATACTGAATCTCACTGTGGAGGAAGGGACAAGGGGGATTAAATGCAAATGCTCATTCTCTTTGTTGTAAAAAAAAAAACCCACGTTGCAGTGTGAAGCCAAGTGTCATATCAAGTCCTTAAACCCATTAAGGAAAGCCAGCTGTTTGGATCAGGGTCTCACGGTGAACAGTCTTCTGCAGACTGTTTGTCTAAGAAGACGAGGGTTCTGGGACAAGTGGACCCCTCAGCCGTCCCCTGGTCTGTGGGAACTGCTTTTGTCTTCCCTTTGCCAGCAGACACGTCCCCCAGGGTCACAGGAAGGGCAGCGAGGAGGACATGACTGGCACTCTGCATCATGGTAAGATGGCAGCTGGGCACTGTGGCTGGGGCCCAGAGGCCCTGTCTCTGCAGAACATGCCCCTCCACCTCAGCATCTGCTCTCGATTCGTTTCCTGTCTGCCGTGTGTGCCAGCATAGCAACTTCAAAATGACAATCTCCCCTCCCCAAATGAAGACAGAGTCTCAGACATGTGTCCCCTGATTGCAGGGGAGCTCACCATCAAGACTCATTGGCTTGGTAACTAGACTAAGCATTCTGGGTACTGAAAGCCTCTTCCATGTTTCTGTTGGGTTTTATGCCAAAGCTCTGCTTTTCTCTTCAGAGGACAACTTTGTGCTCTTGTATGGATGACAGGACCATGTAAATTGTATATGTTCACTCTATTTTGTTATATTGCTCTCTGATTTTCTAACTCCCTCTTTAATCAACTGCTTGTTGATTGGTGTATGACACCATGATACATAAAGTTCTCATCCTTAATTGTAAAATCCCAATTTGGCCATCCAACTGTTGTCAGTTGGACCTCAGTTCACAAAGGGTTTCACAGCTGAGTCAAGGCCTAAGAGACCTAAGCCCACAGTGTTCCAGTGGTCACCCACGGGATCCAGGAGCAAATTTAGTGGTGGATTTATTAAGAATAGATTTTAAGCTAAGAAGTACTTTCTCAGAATATACAAAGCAACCTCAGAGAAATCTTGTGGTGTGTGTATATTGAATGTATGAAAAGTCTGCTAGTATTAAATTTCTAGAGTGATGTTTCTATTGTACAAAAAAAAAAAATTCATCACATGTGCAAAATGACACAAAACTGTTAAGAAATAGACTTCACCATGGAAACAGATCAACGGACAGGCTAAACGATGCTATAGGAATTCAGAGGGAGCAAGACCCACGTGCCCCAGAGGAGCCAGAGGGTGCTTGAGGGATGCGACGTGGCTCGTTCTGGTTTTGAAGAGTGGGAAGAAGAAGGAGAGGCAGCAGCAACTGCAATCTTAAGTTCCTGGATAAAAGCACTCGTCTTTTCCCTCGCAGGGATGAGAAGAGGTCTGTGAAGAGAACAATGGACAGATTCCAGCCATCCTGGGTCTGCAGCTTCATTCTGCACGAGCTGCTGTGGGCCTTGGGCTACTTGCTTCATTACTCTGCGCATCAGATTTCTCATCTCTAAAGCCAGGGGACTGGCATCTGTGACTCTTCCAGTTCTTAAAGTGGCTGCTTCCAAGGAGCCTACTAATGTGTGGGCTGGGCTGAGGGAGGGCCAGGGGCTGCCCCGCAGGGTTCCCATCATGAGTGGGACACACGTGCCCTGGGGCGGGGACCCCAGCTGAAGGAGTCTCACAAAGCCTCCACAAGTGACGAGGAGCCAGCAGCAGGCAAGGGGAAAGGCACCGTCGCATTCCTCTTGGCTTTCTTGATGAGACATAAATTATGTCTTCCACCCTGACAGATGATCTGTTCATTTTCCTCCTGATAGCTGACCCCAGAGGTTCTGCCGTGTTTCATCAGAAATTCTTGCCACTGATTCAAGATCCCTGAAAGCGTTTCTTAAAATGCTTTGAACCCTGGCAAGACTGCTGAGTTATTTCTTCCAGCAACGCATTTTTAAAATTGAGGGAAAGCATGCCTTCAAACGCGTAAGTCAGGGTCTTCGGGATGTGCGGTGATGCTCACACATGTTGGCGTGTGCAGCTGGAGCATTTAACTGTAAAAAGCATCTTCGCAGTTTAACGTGCAAGAGGTGGCTACTGTTTAAAAGGATCTTTTTCCCCATTTGGCTTAAAAGGTATCATTGATATTGGAGTTGGATCTGGAAGTTACATGCAAACAAATTCAAAAACAGTCACAGCACATTAAATGTGAAAAAAAATGAACAGAATTTAACAAAGCAGCTATTTTTACCAAACATCTAGAGTTGAAGAAACAAACATATCTTTGAGTCGATCCAAAATACATCTTGGGAAATGCAAGAAAAGAGCCAGTGGTCAGGTTGAGGGACAGCTGTCCATGCACAAAAGCACCTGTGGGCTTCAAGCCAAACCGCTCCAGACCAAGGGAACATTATTTTTTTCTTATTACATTTGTGTAGTTACTTCAATCACTAATAATGATGACTCAGTACTTACGTACTACAAATTAGAGTAGTAGAGGAGACGTACCTACAAAGTAGGGATTTCACACCTAATTAAGGGAAAAAAATTCAAGGGAAAGATAACAAACATTCCATGAGTGGGAGGAAGAGAATCACATACAGATCCCACCTGTCCCACATGCCTGACCTGCCACCCAGGCTCCAGAGAGGACAACCCTTAAGTGTCAAGATTCCATCCAAAATCACCTTCAGCCCTCCAAGATGGCAACCTATTGACCTTCCCTCTGACCAGCATTTCTCACCCGTGGCCCCACAGGCATTTGGGGTCAGAAGACTCTGGCTGTGGGGAGCTGTCCATGCCCAGCCACACCTCTGACTTCTCTTCCCGAGATGCCCGGAGAACCTCCCCCTCCCAAGTGTGAGAGTGACCACCACAAGGTGTGCAGACATGGACAGTGCCCAGTGGTGGGGATGGTAAGTGGTCCCATTGGCAATTGGTGCTGCAGGCCGTGGCTGGGTACCTTGGCATAGCAACCTTGTAATCTGCAGAGGTGAGGCAGGGCTTTAAGTTCAAATTCTGCTTCTGCACAGGAGGCAAAGTCTACTGGGCTACATCAAGATTTTACTTGGTGAAACAATTTTAGAAATTGCTTCATTTGATGGGGGATTTCTCCTTCTAAGTGGATGTGACCATGTTTAAACTTAAGGAAGCTGAACAATTATTTGAGATAATAGCAAAGTGATATATTTTTCTTGAGGTAATAACTTAAAAAGTATGATCCGATGCTAGTCTTACATTTGAAAGAAGACACTTCATAACAATCTAGAGAAATCCAACACTCTGTATCAAAGGGCTAATTCACTGTGGTCTACACCATGCCAACTCACTTACAGTGAATTAATTCAATGGACCTCTGCTCAAAGAACAAGCTCCCCTGGCCCTGCTCCTGAACCTCATGCACAGACAGAAGGACCAGGGTCAGGAATTCTTGGGGGTACAGGGCAGGTGCTAGGAGTCAGAATTGTGACCACTCTCAGGGCCTGGCCACAGACTTCAGTTCTGTGACTGACACTGCAGCCACTGGTCTACACCTCTGCATTTCATCTTCGTCATCAACATTTGCTCACCCTTTTCCTTAAACTGTCCACCTAGTAGCACTTCCAACAGACTGCATTTCTGTAAATTTCAATTAAAATGCCCTGATCACCTCTTTGTTGCTGTACTCCCAAGATCCCCCAATGCTGAGCTCACCAGACATGGTTCACTGTGCCTCTCCTCTGGTTTTTCCAGGATTGGGGGAAGACTGGAGCACCACCCAAGTGGGGAGTGTGCACACATATGTCCTGAGCTATTGCCCCTTGATGGTGGGAGCCAGTCACACCCCTGAAGACATGCTTTCTTCTATTCTAAGCAGACTCTGATACCAGCAATAACAACAGTGGGCAACAGCTTTCACTTGCTCTGTTGCTGGTGGTGGCTTGAGCATTCACTTACATCCTCCCTCTGGGGTACCACCACCTCCACCTCCCTGTCCACATCTTTCCAAGCAGATGGAGACTTGGAGAAGTTAGCAGAACTCATACCCCACACTGTGCACTGCTCTACCCTGCACAGGTGGGGGCCCATGAAGACCCCACAGCCTCACAAAAGTTACCTTCTGGGTTTTCTTATCAAGTGTCCATTGTTACTCACCACGCTTTGGAATAAGTGCAGAATCAGTGCAGGACCATGCCAGTGGGGCACCATGACCAGCAGACCTACCAACTTTGCTTTTTGAATTCTTCTCATGCATGCTAATTCTCACTTGGGCGTCTATTGAAGGGAGTTGTAGGACAGTCACATAAAATAAGGTAAAGGGGACCTCATCATATGAATTCTGAGCACTATACTTGCTTCTGATGTTGAGTGCCATGCAGACCAAAGCCAACTGGTGTGGGTTTTTAATTCTTAGGATCCTGTTGTCAAACATGAGTTAATCACACATAGTGTTGCTGACCCAGTCCCACCTCCGGGGCCTAGGCAGGGGGCTGGGAACACACATCCACTGACCTGCAAAACACTTCCTTCCCAGTCACGTGGGGTCGTTAGGGTTCTCCTTTGGGGGCCAGCATCCTGGTCCTCACTCCTGGCTCTTCTCATGTATAAAGGTGGTGGCCTGGGGCATGTCCTTGAAGAAGTCAGTGATGACATGTTTCTCCTCCAAACTGAGTTTGGTTAGTAAAGCAACTCTTGAGAGATGTGATGGTCCACACAGATCAAGCTAGCCATCAAGGCCACGGTCTGCATTATCCTTCTACAGCAACAGGCCAAGAGGGACTTCATCCAATGCCTGCCCAGCCCAGGTGCACTGGGCCAGCACTGCAGCTCCATGTTCTGCTGCACTTTGCTTTGCCTCAAGTGCCCTGAGCCTGTGGTCTCTCCTGACCTGCACGTAGCCTCCAGTGCTTCCACACGGCCTGACCCTAAGTGGGCACTGAATGAGGTATTGTTGAATAAATGGGAACAATCACATCACAGGGAGAAAACGGGATTTTTCTGACCAAATAGTCTTGAATTAAATAAAGATCATAGACTTTTATGAAGTAGCATATGATTATAAATTAAAATAATGTTGACTTCTACAAAATTCAGGTTAAGTGGCAGTGAGCGGTAAACAGCTTAGGCAAAACTTCATGCTCTACTTGACACTCAAAACTACACTTGGATTCTCTGGTGTTCCTTAATCTTGACCAGTGACTTTATCTGTAAATTCTCCGTTCATTGTGATTTTGTATCAAAAGCATTGTGTAAATATGGTGCTGGCAGAAAATACCCTGAGCTGCTTTATAAACTTCTGTTCTGTACCGGACTCCCATTTCTTCACACAAATATCTGACCGACATTTTATTATGAATAGTTTTCAAAACACAACCGAGCTGTACGGTTCTCCTGCTCAAGTCTCCACCACCTCCGTTCCCGCAGAGCCTTTGCTGTGTGTGTTCTATACATGTGCACGGTCCCTCCCTCCCTCCATCCAACCTTCCAACATTCTTGTATTCTGATGCCTTTCACATTAAATTACAGAATTCAATATTTGGAGTTTAATATTTGTTTCAGGTATTAAATTCACACACAATGCAGAATGTGGAAGTTCTAATTGTTTACTCACTGAATTTGGGCAAAGGCAAATGACCCAAGTAACCTAAGCCACTGTAAAGACAAGGGACATTACAGAGACCCTCAACCACAGGAATTCCCCACTCCTTCCCCATCCATCTCAACCCCACATGCTCAGGACAGCCTCCATGGTATCTTGGCTGTTTTGGTTGTTGCTGTTTTATTCTTTTTAAATTTAAATCATGGTTAGATTCTCCTAGATTTTCTTTTAAAAGGAGTCAGGCACCCAGCACTCCTCTGTGTCAGTTCCTAATGTAACGCTGCATCTGTTGCATTTACCAGAAACTCATCCTGTAATCGCAGCATCACGCTCCGGCAGCATGCTACCATTTCTCCATGATCCTGTTCAGGGCCAGCTGTGTGCTTCCACTGTTGTGCTCCTGTGAAGAAGCTGCCAGGGACACTCCTGTGCCTACCTGGGGTGGGCCAGGTTGCATCTTTCTCCAGTAAACTAGGGTCAGAACTGATGGACCGCACGCTGAGCTCCGAGCTCTAATGCACCCTCTTGGCTCCCACTGCTCTAGAAGAACCTCCCTGGCTCCAGGTTCTCAGCAGTGCTTGCTCGTGCCCCTCTGTGGTCCCCGCTGGACCTTCTGGGCAGCTTTCCTGTCCGGGATGACAATCTGGCTGAGCACTTCCCTGTGCTCAGAGTGTGTTTTCACATCTATGTGAAGTTCCACGATGATCTTCTCCAGCTTTACCGACTGCCTCTCCATTACTGAGTTTCAGGAGCTGGACTCTCATGCCTATTAGAAGACCAGTGCCCCCAGCAGGTGACTACCAAGGACAAGGTTTAGGAAAGTCTCTCTCAGGACATCTTTTCCTAGCAGCGGTATCTTTAGATTCCTCCTCCTTTTTTTATTCTTTAAAACATAGGCTACGAAGGTAATTTTTCTTTTGGTTGGGTTTGAAAACGCAGGTCACTCTTTGTATTACTTTTCTAAATAAATTGTTAAAATTTTTGATCTTGTTTTTATTATTTCTTGCCCACAAACTCTTCTTTTATTCTTTAGCATATGTCCTTATGAAGTGCAGTTTATCAAAGGGCCCACTGTGTGTGCTCATTGTTCTCTCCTCTCCCCTCCCGCTCAGAGCAGACATGTCATATATCAGAATTATCCTTCTGACAGCCTTTGTCCCTGTCCCCCCGTCTAGGTTTTCATAATCACACCCTGTGTGGTCCTCATGAGTCCTCCTTCCTGCCTGGAGAGGGCCTGTGAAGTCCTTGTAACCTCCACAGAGACAATGCAAGGTCACAGTCTCCCCCCAAGTCAGAGCCAGTCTCTGCTGCTCAGAATCAAATCTGGGGTTGCTGTCCTGAGAGGGAGTGTCAGCAGAGCAAGTTTGGAACCTATCAGACGTGGTGCTTAAGCTGAACAAGACTTCTAGCCAATGCCTTGAGACGGGATGGCAGCCCTTCTTTGTATCATTCCTGCGATTGGGCCACAAATGGGGCCAGCTTCTCTCTCCTCTTTTGCAAGCAAGGTCTGTTATATTCTTTAACCATGATGTGTTCCCTCTCTTCCTCTCTGATCTTTAGAAAAGTCTTCCAGAATGGTGAGGTTTTGGAAATTTTCTGCAATTACATTCCTTTACTGACATACAGGGCCCATCCTGCCTCATTTCTAGATGGGGTCTTTTTATGTAACAGGTGCATTGGGACATTTCCATCACAGCTCTGCTGCTCCCAGTGAGAGTTAGTCAGTCACCTGTTGAAGCTCGGTCCCTTTGCTCCTGGCTCAGACTCTGCTCCTGCTGTGGACCCAGAGGTGCTGGTCCTGTAGCAGAACCAGCTGCCTCTTGAGGTCCAGCCATGCCCTGCCTTCCTGTGGGAACCTCACACTGCCTCTCATCCACAGACCTCGGGTTTCATCCAGGAGAAACTTCCAGACGTGTTGTAGGATCCACAGGTTCATCCCAAACTTCCAATTCTGAAAACCACTTTTCCTATCCTTCTTGTGTGTGTGTGTGTGTGTGTGTGTGTGTGTGTGTGAGAGAGAGAGAGAGAGAGAGAGAGAGAGAGAGAGAGAGAGACTGTGTTTTTCATAATATCAGCACAAAGCAGGAGTTCACACCATTTCCTACTGCATGTCTCTCTGTTCTCTCTGCTGTGACTGGGGTCACTAACCACAGGAGCCCACCCTGTGCCGAAAGTTGAGGCATGAGTCAGGGAATTTACAGCAAGAATCACCTCTGCGGGGTTGCACTCATTTGGCCGCAGTGGACTCTGATGCTGAATCAAATCCCAGCAACATTGGACTGTCCCTGACTACCATCATGTATCTATTTCTAATGGACATCTTATAACTATCATGATAATATATTATCTGTCTTGATTACTGAATTTTTCACACCCCTTAAATTTTGTGAATCAGTTTATTTATCTTGCACCTGTTTACCTCTGGTGCTATATGTATTCTGAGCATATTTGTGCTCAAATAATCCACAAGAAGTGTACTTGTGAGTGCATAGCTTCTCTGTCTCTCTCTCTCTCTCTCTCTCTCTCTCTCTCTCTCGAATAAAGCATCAAGCATTCCAAAGTTTTCAACATCTTTTCAGGCCTTTCTTCTTAATGTTTTTAATTAAGGCTGGAAACCACTGATCCTGCTGTCAAAAAAAATAATCCTGGAATATTTCATAAAAATAAAAAATAGCAAAGGGTAAATATGCATGTTGTAGCCACATGCACAGTGAATTGTGGAGCTGGGCATGGATGCTGCAGGGTCCCTTGAGAACAGGGATGACTCCTTGCAGAGCACCATATGTATCCCTTGGGCCCTGGCTCCTTGCCAGGGACAAGCAGCCCTCCCACCCAGACACCACCATCCATTATTTCCTGATGGCACCCACCTTACCAAAGCATTTTCTACATTATAACATTTTAATATTGTCACTTTTGGAGAATATTTTGTCTTTAAAGAAGAAAAGGTCAAGCCTGAAAAGTTTTAGATAGCTTTGATAGAAATCAATACAGTGAAGGGCAAATTTTCTACAAAATATTTTTGAATGTTTTATTTATTGGACATTCAGCTGTACAAATTAGACACATGGGATGGAACACAACAGAATCTAGGGCTATGACTTTTACAGAATGTCTGCACATCCTCCCACCCCCAGTGTGAATTGCCTTAGGATGGACTGCAGTGTGAAATTAGACTGGGGACATGGAATGCAACTTTGACCACTTCAATGAGACAGAAGCCATTTGGTCCTGCCACTTATGACATTTCAGTTATGCACATTTCCAATACCAGGTCAAATGTACTCTGGAAAACATGGCTTCATAAGCCCACCAGAGCAATGGCAGATATTGGCATTGACTGCTCTCAGTGTTATAAAGATTTTGATGGGGCAGGGGTCTCTATATAGCATGGAGGCAGGAGGCATAATTTCCAGGGTCACTTTATGTGATGCAGAGGTTGCAGAGCTGGTGTCCTGAGTTTCTCTAGAATTGTTAACAAGGTATGGACTCTTACTCTCAGTAGCAAGAGATGTCCTGAGGTTGGATTTGTGATTAGAAAGATGTACTAGCTCATAGAATGGGCATCTTCCAATAACACAGTGTCTGAGGCATTTGCTTTATGATTTCTTTTCTCAAATTATTTATGACCAACTGGGCCAGATGGCCCATATTGCTTCACTTTTTTCAATGTACTCTATCTCCAGGGTATTTAAAAAGGAGCACCTGAATATATGTTAAACAAAACACAAAGATACATTGTGGTAATAGGGACATGGTAGAATGAGAGGGACATTATCACCCCTATGTATGGGTATGCATGCATGAATGGTGTGACTCTACATCATGTACAACCAGAGAAATGAAAAGTTGTGCTCCACTTATGTGAAAAAATAAAATTAAATTAATAATAAAAAGTTGGATAGGAAAAAAGATATATTGTGAAAGCTTTGTCATTTTTACCAAGATAGCATACATGTTCTTGTTTTGTTACTAGTTTTAAAGGAGCACTTTTTAAACAAGTAGAAAAAAAATGTGAATGACAGCAACCATTCATGATATATTTTTTACTATTTTAGAAACACTTTTATAGAACATGTGCACTGTGAGAAAGGGAATTGAGACTTGTATTGATGTCAACACTCCTTCTGTGTTTGAAGAGAACTCAGGCTCTTTTACCATCAAGATAAAACTCGGGCAGAAGAGGCCAGAGAAGGCCTGAGGCCACGCAGTCTGGTGGCCCCACCATGTCTGCAGCTCATTCCAAGGCAGCTATGACTGTACCCAGTGGAACACGGAACTAGCCTTCCTTGATAGAATGTTCTTAAAATCCACATCAGAGCCAAATCATTGCTTTTAAGTGCACTTTACTTGACGATGATGGTAAATGTAAATAGTTTCTCCATGGTGTAAACCCAGTTGTTTTCAAAGAACGATCTCATCCCCTGGTGAATGTTGGGGGAAGTATGGTTCTTGAATAATGGCACAGCAAGTGGCAGGTGAACGAGGCTTGGCTCACAGTATCTCATGCCATTTTAGTGCCCAAAGAGGTCAGAAGGAGGAAATGGTACCTCTGTAAGACTGGTCTCCCCCAGGGTGCTGCACCCAGGTGGATGCCTGCAGTATTATTGGCACCTGAGGTATCTTTTAGGGTAGGTTTTGGACCCAAGGTGAGACCATGAAGCTTAGCTTAGGAATATGGATTAGTAGACAAAGTCCTGGCCCATATTCCTCTAGAGGTGATGCATCAGATAAACCAGGAGCTGGGGACAGCCATACCCAACCTGAGGGCTTGATCAACCATTGACAAGTCCTGAATGCTCTCTGCTTTGCCTTTCTGCACCCCCCACCCTGCCCCGGGGCTCCAGACTCTATGCATGGGGCTGAGTCTTCCTGCTCTTCTCTAGTTGGTTTGGGCAGAGCTCTCACAAGTTCCCTCTTACTGTATGTCACAATATCCAGAGGCAAAGGGGTCACCTCTCCAAGCCTGCATTTCCGGCCCTTCATTTGTAAAACGGTGATAGAGGATCGGACTTACAGAGTCCTTATACCAACTAGAGATGGTGCTTGTGAAACCCTGGCAAGGTGGCCAGCTTGTGGTCTGTGCTCACTGCATTGTGACTTTGACTTTTCATCCTGACGGAAGCCCCAGGCAGACCAGTGTCAATATCCTCCCCTTGGGATGAGAAAAGAGACCTGGAGAATTTCCTTGTCTTGCCCCAGCAAATGGACAACAGGCCACACTTCAAACCAGTTTTATCTGTCTCTCTCCAAAACCACAATCCCCCTGCTGTGGTCTCCATTGTACAGAAATCAATTCACAAGAACAGCAGGCAGAGGCAGGAGAACAATGTTTTTGTGTTTGGTTTCAAGGTAAAAATAACGTTTTCTTGTTTCTTCCTGAAATGGAATCCTATGATGATGCTTCTCTTTGAGTACCCACTACGTGCCCAGCTCTGTCAGGTGTTTTGAAAGGTTGTTTTTGTTGTCACAAAAATCTCTGCAATGTGGGCATTACGACGCATTCAAAAACGGAAAACCATGGCACAGAGACGTTGAGAGTTATTGAATTTCCCGTGCGGCAAAGTGATCCCTCTGGGCCTCAAGCCCGAGAGCGCCCCTAGTACCAAGAGGGAGTCCCTCTACCCGCCTCAAGTCATTCCTAAAGAAAGGAGACAGGTCACCCAAGGGCATTTCATCTCCCACCACTTGCTTGGGAAGAGGCATAATTAAAAGCAGGTTCTAATTGGAAAGATAATTACAAATAAAAGGTAATCGGTAATATTAAAAACCTTGCTCAGATCTTAAATCTGCTATCTTCCCAGTTCCTGAGGCTGACTTGCCTTGTGCTCCCTCGATAGCACAAGGTGCTCTCAGAGTGCAGCTCCACAGAGGCACGGAACACAGGTCCCTCCCACAGCCATGAGGGGGTGAGAAGAGTGAATTCCTTTAGATATGCAAATCAGTTTTACCAGGAGAAACCCATGTTATTCCAGATGGAAATAATACAGAAAAATTCCAGAGCTTGGTACGGTAGACTGAACCCCAAATTAAATGCACTCTGGTGGTAAACTGTTCCTCAATTTACAAGCCTTGGGCCTTTGCCTCGCTTTTCTTTTGTGGTTGGTGTGAAAACAGACTTGAACTCTGGAGAATGGTACTTGTAAATGTCCAGATACTGGGAGATCCCGGCGGGCACTTTCCTCTTTTGAAGAAATGTACTTGATCCAAGTGTGTTCTGGTGGTCTACCCGTGGGGAAAAAGCCTGTGGAGGCAGCACGGTTCTCCACCTAGACACAGAGGAAAGTGATCTCAGAGAAGAGCTTTGGAGGCCAGGTGAGTGAGAGGGAGCAAGGCCTGGAGAGAGGTCCACTTGAGGAGTGTGATGAATGCAGGCAGAAGGTTCCCCAGGGGGATGTCACGAGTGTCTGCCACATCCAGTGTCATCGATGATGACCATCACAGCACAGGGAATACAGCCTGCCAGTGATTTGGGGACCAAAAGGGTTAATAAAATCGGTCTTTGGAATGCAGCTGCAGAGACCACAGGTCAAAGCAGCCCAGGGCCAGATAAGTGGGGATGTGTGTTCTCCTCCCTGAAGACTTCCACACTCACTTATTTCCAAGCATTTGATAGTTAAGGGAAATGTCAGGAAGACATTTGCAGGACTGCTAAAGGGCAGTGTCCTCCAGGAGACAGCTCGGCTGCGGTGCTGCTGCTTTCCCTTCTCGGGCAGGGAGGTGACTTTCCGACTGAGAGCAGCATGTCCCCTGCACTGCAGCAGTCCTGCCTTGGAACAGTCACCTAGCAAAGGTTTCTCCACTTGCTGTAGGTCTCACACCGTTCCTTGCCTGCACCCGTGTCGCTCTCTTGCAGTGCTCCTAGTGGACCCTGACTCATTGCATCCCCTTGGCTCCACAGTTATGCTTACTGTTTTTTTTTCTTGGCTGTAATGAATAATGAAAAATGCTGCAAGATCTTGGTGCACATCCGAGTTTATAATGCAGATTTCAGGGTGGAGGGCATCTGAGTCCCAGGTGCACGCCCATCCAGACTTTGAAGCTCCTGCCCAGCTCCAACACCCAGGTATACTAGGGATGAACAATCTGGCCAAAGAACAGCAAAGAAGTGCGACCCCAGGCTTTGTAACTCAAAGACACCAGTCTGCTCCTGTTAGGTTTCCAGCGCCCACGCCCTCCTCCCTGCGCCTATCATACCTCTGCCAGGTCTCATCTCTACTTCAAGCTGCCTGTCGTGGGTCACTTCTGAGGTTGCACATCTTTTTTGAATGATTATTATTAATTTAAATGTTTTTTTTTTCCCCTGCACTTTGTCCATTTTATTCCTTGCCCATTTTTCATAATTCTCTCACTGAAATCAGCCATTCTATTGGGGAATCTTATCCACACTCGTGGATGCTTTCTCACTGTGTGGGACATTTGTTTATCTGAGTGTGGCTTCCTTCATTTCTACCTTCTAATGGAGAAGGGAGACATGAAGGACCCTGGAAGAAAGCTTCCCCTATGACGATCTGCAGTCAGGGAGGACCAAGTGCAAGTACAGGCTCGTGGGCAGAGGGTTGAGAGACCCCACGTGGCCACAGTGTTCCCAAATGCTCCACCTGCCTTGGGTGCAGCACCACTGATTTCTCTTGTCTCAAGGAAGTTCTGCAGACCCAGGCTCAGGATCCTCAGGAGCCCCAAGCACAGAGGCCGAATCTCAGAAGCCCCCACTGGCACAGGGGGTTCCTTACTTCCTTGCACTTTCCATACACCAGGAAATGTTGAGGGGAACTCGAGGTGTGTTCTGTGCAGTATGCAAATGCTCAGCAGGCAGGCTTGGAGCCCATGCTCATGTCAGGAGAGAAAAGAGTTTCAGTAGGTGAACAACACGTTGTCCAGGGCCAACTTTAACATTCGTCTCAGAAAAGGACCCCAGAGAGAAGAGCTGACCTCCACACTTGAAAGACACCTGAAATGTGGTTAACAGTGACAAACTGGACATTTTCTACAGTCACAGGTGTCTATCCTGAGCAGCTTCATGTCCACTTAGGGCGGATATTTGTTTAAGAAAGTGTGCATGACCTTAAGCCATAGTTCATGTATCAATAATAAGAAGTCCTCAGATAAATGCAGATTCTTCACTATTTCTGCATTGTGCAGTTAATTTAATTTTCATGTTTTAAAAAAGGAAGATGCAGAAACTCTCTATAAGGCAATTTCTTGGGTTCTGAAGGCTGTTTTAGTAGTTTGCAAGTGTCTAGTGTCTACTATTCCTAATTAGCCATCTTCCTATTTCCGTCCCTGGCACTGTGGCTTCTTGGGTCCTTCGTGGGATGGAGCCACTTGACCTCCTGGGTAGGGACCTTTTGATGACCACTCAGGAGCCCTGGTGTTCCTGCTGCTTTCATCCATCCACTTGTGCTCTTTCCTTGGGCACCCCCACCCCTTGCCCAGCGTGCTGACTGATCTGTCACAAAGGATAGCTGAAGAATTCTTTCTCTCCAGGCTCAGGGGGTTCCTCCCTGAACCCCCACTGGGACTCAGAGTCTCCATGGAGCCCAGGGAATGTGGCCTCTTTTCTGACCAGGATTTAAATATTCCCTGTCTTCCTTGGAGGCCAGATGGAGGATGAGGCCACCAAGTGTAGGGGTGCAGAGGACACTAACTGAACCTGAGTGGGGCTGACACTCAGGCCCACATGGTGCTGTGCCCGGTGGCCCCTCTCTGTGTGAATCCTGGGGTGGATGGGAAGAGAGGACGCCAACTCTCCTCCTCTGGATCTCATTCTCCAGGAAGGAAGGCAGAGGAGGAGGCAGACCTCAAGCCATGATCAGAGCTGACCTCTGCTCCCAGGACAGTGAGGAAGGGAGAAGGTGGACAACAAGAACCAGGAGCAGGAAGCCCCGACCACCAGGCTGAGTTCCCCTGTAGGATGACATGTCTCAATGTTCCAGAGCCAAGGCGGGAAATCTCCCATTTAACATTATAACATGTACCCCAAATGCTCCAGAGGATCATACCCAGGTATATCAGGTATGATCAAAGAACATGGCCAAAGAACAGCAAAGAAGCGTGACCCCAGTCTTTGTAACTCAAGGACTGGGAATTCAAGCAGCAGAGCCCTATCTGGTGGTTTTCCTGCCAAGGCATCACTGAGGTCCCAGAGACCAGGATGCCAGCTTTAAGTCCAGGAGCTGCATCTGGGAGTCCCGTAGGACACATGAGAAGCAGACATGGAAGGGCGACCTTGGGGTCCACAGTGCACTCTCTGCAGCCCAGTGGATCCAACATGACATCATTTCACATGTAGGTGACAGGGAACTTCTTATGAGTGGCTTCACACACCTCTACCCTCTGCAGTTGTGGATCCCCTATGCATTTGGCACTCCCTGAGTGGACTGGCCACATTTCAAGTTCTCAAGAGCTATTTGAGGCCAATGGCTTCCACATGGGGCAGCATAGGTCCCAGACCTTTGCAATGTCATCTGAAAAATCCAGATAGTCATCACATTAGGCTTCCCAACGAAGGGCCTCAGTCTCTTGCAACCGCTGGCCTCTGTATTGTAAGAGAAGGTGGCCACAGATCATCAGAAGCAGGTGGCGGGGTGGACTTGGCTTGCAGAATGTTGCTTGCCACCCCGACCTCGGGTCTAAACCACTGCAGTCCAATGCCCAGCTCTGACTACGATGTCGGCGGGCCAGAATAAAGCGTGCTTCGTTTGCCTTCTCTCAGCCTCTGTAGCAATAATATTATGGTCTGGACTGCATCTACCCAGTTTACAAGCTCATCCTGTGTCCCGGGTGCCCTGGTATCCAGAGGCGGGGCCTTTGGAGGTGATCAGGTCACAAGGGTGGAGCCCTGGTGCTAGCATAGTGCCCTCCAGAGAAGAGACCCCAGAGAAGAGTCCTCCTTTCAGCCTTGAGAGAACATGTGAAGGTCCTCACTGACCAGATGCCCAGCTCCTGGGCTGAGAAGGCAACGTCTGCTGTTGGAGCACCCAGCTGAGCTGACAGGCCAATGAACTGCCCTCCACGCTTCACAGAAGGCCGTTGTCAAAGACCTCATTTTGCACCCAAAATGTAAGTTATTATTATCAAAAATCTCTCTTCAAAAATCTTAAATCTCTTTATTTCAAACATATTTTTCCTAAATAGCGAGAGAGAGAGAGAGAGAGAGAATTAGGGGAAGTCACCCATTTTTACTTGTTAATTAATGACAATACCTAAAATAAATATCAATGGAAAAGACTTAGGAAGCTGTCACCCCAAATTTCCAAGGAGCCTTCAAGCTCAGATGCCCTGGTTCAGTCACCTTAACCTTGACCTTCGACCTGCTGTACTTTCCTGTTTCACTTCCTGTAAGCCTGGAAGTCTGGAAGCGGGCACTCCCGCCCGCGTGCGGGACGTGTATGGTGAGCACATTGTGCCCAGTGCCAGCTCCGGGCAGGAGCCTGTGCGCACTGTTTCATCAGCATCTGAGGCTCCGCTTGTCTCTCCCTCGGTGAACTTCTAGCCTTCCTCTGTAGCAGCGACGTTGGTTCAACACCACGATTGTTTCTTTCATGTTATTCTTTGTACTTTGCAGTGGTGCTAAATTGCTTGTCGTTAATTTTGAGCGACTGGCTTGTTGCTTTTTTATTTGTGTTTCTTCTAATAGATGCCTTGCTTTAATATCTTCCTCATGTGCTAGTACTTAACACATTGCAAACGCAAACGAGATCAGCGCTCCCTCGCTGCTTATACGTTCCAGTTCATCTTTTTTGCTGTCCGCCCTCCTTCCTTTATAGCATTCTTCTCTCCCCTCCAAATCTGGTTCTGCAGAGACAGGGAAGAATCCAGGCCCTTGTCTTCCCTTTGTATTCAGAAAGGAGACTGCGCTGCCAGACTCCTCGGGAGCCAGCCAGAAAGAAGACGAGCGGCCTGGCAGTGCCACTGCAAGGGCCCCTTCTGGCCTGAGCCGTGAATCCTGTCAGCAGCAGGTCTTTGCAGCTCGCTCTCGCCGTTTCCTCCTCAGAGCCCTGGACCATGCAATGCCCCACATTCTTTTGCTATTTCACAGGCCCTTTGATAAGCTGTAAAATGATACGTATCCATATCTTAATAACTTAAAGATTTAATAAAAAGCAAAGGAAATGAATATTGTTTTTTCTTTGAATATGTCAACAGGGGACATAGTTCATGGCGTTTTAAAACTCAGTAAATATTTTGATAGAAATGCTCAATTTATCTAACACAGGTATCATTTTCATTCTGTAATGAGGTCTCGATTCCAAGTCCCCATGTGCTCTGAATGCTCTAATTCATGCTTTTTAAGGAATTGCTCCTCGATTCAAGTTAAAATCAAACTCCTCCCGAAACGTCTGTGTCCCTGTACCTAAAGCCACTCAGCATGAACTAGTTTCCTTGAGGCCAGACATGTCAATGTGCCTGTTCACCACGTTCTCTTTCTGGGGCCGGATCTTTCTTTGATGGGGACAGTGATGGCCAGAAAATGTACAAAGCACCATTTCATTATATTTGACCTGCCTCTACCAGGGGAGGTCAAGGCCTCAGAGACTTGGAACACTGGAAGACCCTAAGGACCCTAAATATAGCTGGTCTCATCTCTTTATTTTGCAATGAAATTGAGGCCAGGAAGGCTGGCTGGCTACTTGGGTTTAGGTGGCACTTATTCTCTTAACGGGGTTAAGGGACACACGCAGAGCTCAGCTGTCTGCTTAGCACCACACACGCGAGGCACAACCCGCAGCTCATCCTGTCTTTTCTACAAATAATTTCTTTACTTAAAAAAAAAAAAAATCTCCTGTGTACTCACCAGGTCTTCCCTTTAAGTCCCGTGAACATTTTAATTAACATGATAGGTATTTTGGAAGCTCTGCTTTGAATTCTCCAGTGAGTTGCAAATTTGTTTAAAATGAATTGTCATCTCACTGCATTGAGGCGAAAGCAGCAAATTTCAAAGTTTCTGCTCTTTGGAATCCACTGAAATTTTCTTCAAGTTCTTACATGTGAGCAGTTGTTGTAAATGTTTCCTGGGTGCATTCAAAAGAGCTATTTTTTAATTTCAGAAATGAAATTTCAAGTACACTGATAATTCAACTTATTTTTCAAATAATTCAATAATGAATTAACAACTCAATGCCCTCGGTATTGATCCATTCCTGTGGATTCTCATGGAAATGGATGTAAGTTAGAGGAGAAGGTTGACCGATCCTGAGGCTGCAGCTTCCCAAGGCTGTGGCTGGCCCCAGCACTGGAAGAAGTGCTTCATGGGGATGGTGAGCATCCTCACGGCAACTCCAGGAGGGTGGTCACCTTTGGCTTTTGTCCCCCCAACCTCTGTGTGTGGAAGTCTTCACCTGTGGTCCCTCTGGATGTGACTGACTATAGGTCACTGCCGGTCAAGAGTCAGCAGTTAAGAGACCACGCTGGAGTGGGGGGACCTGAATCCCACACCTGGGAATCCTTGAAGAGCAGGAAATCTGGATCAAGACGTGCTCACCAGGAGAATGCCAGGTGAACCTAAGAAAGGAAGGGACGGACGGTGGCTCTACAAGCCCAGGAGCACCAAAGTTGTCAGCAAACCAGAAGATGCTAGAGCGCAGCCTGGGGAGGTGCTGCCCTCAGCCTCAGAGGGTCCCTGCTGAAGTCCTGATCCCAGGCTTTGGCTCCAGAGCTGTGAGACAGTGATTTTCAGTTGAGACGCCCAGTTTGTGGTGCTTGGCCGCAGTGTCCCGGCAAACCCCTGCAGTGCCCACCATTAGCCCATTTTAACAAATGAACTGAGGCCTGACTTGACTGTTTGACTCACCCTCCACCCTGCTGTTAATGGGTGGTGCCTGGCTTCAGAACGTGAGCCCTGTTACCACAGGATGTGCCACTGTCATCTAAAGCACTGTGGCCTCTCTGAGGACTGCCAGGAGCAAGACTTGTCAGGGGTCGGGGTGTGAGCCTACAGCCTGGGAAGACACGGGTGGGCCCTGCTTTGTGGGGCACCCTGCAGCAGCCGGGTCAAGGATGCCAGGTCCACACCAAGTTTCACTTCACATGCCTTGATGCTATCTGATGTGTCAGAGAGAGGACCGAGGCTGTTACTCATGGGTATTATGTTATCAATGAAATCTCCCTGTCGATCCCGTGACCTCGAATCTTAAATCACACTTCTCCTGGAGTTGAAATTCCCCCCACCCTTTGTTCTGGCCTCTGCCACCCCGCCCCCCCTCGTCTCCTATTCTTGTATGTGCGCAACAGTTTTAGGTGAGCAAGATGTATTTTGCTTTCAGTCCTGATTCCTGACCCCCGGGTGCACCTGATCTCCCTCCCCTGCTCTCTGTCCCCATCAGCAGGCACCAAATCCTTTTCTAAACAGCTCTCAGGTTTTCACAGGCTTGTTCTTGACTCCCAGGATGAAGGGGATGGACCTTCCCCTAGCACTCCTGCAGGGGCTGGGAGGTCCGCGTTGCCAGCGGGACCAAGGACCATTACACTGAGGAAGAGAAGGCTGGGCCTTTGTCCCTGGGACAAAGCTCCCAGGAAGAGCTGGCTGCTGGTGTCTTCAGTTGATGCCGACCTCTACTCCCAACGAGAGGCCACACTGGGTGAGGGACTTAGATGCTCAGCTTCCTCTTGAGGTCAGTGTCCTGGCTCTAGCCCTGGGAGACAAGCAGGCGGGGGCTGAAGGAGCCCACAGGAGGCCTGTGTCCTGTGCCTGTGGCCTGGGCCCTGGGAAGTCACTCGGAGAAAGGCTTTTGCAAATGAAACTAAGGTGAAGGCTTTGAGATGGGTAGGAGATCCTGGATCATCAGGTGGACCTGAAGTTGAGTTGTAGGAATCCTGAGAGAGGTGGTCACACACAGAAGGGAGGGCGCTGGGAAAGGGGCAGGGAGAGGCCGGAATGCTGGCCTGGAAGCTGAGAGATACAGCCACAACCTGGAAGGAAGAGTCACCAGCAGTTGACAGGGACAAGGAGTGGTGCCCCACCCTGGCCCTAGGAGGAAGTGCCCCCCAACATCCTGACCTCAGTTGGGAGAGGCCATCTGCTACTTTAACCATGCTGTGTGTGGCCACTGGTCACAGTCACCCTGGGGAACCAGAACACCTACCCATGTCTTTCCCGCCTGTGAGTAATGAATGATCCTCCCAGACCATGACGTCTGGTGCAGGGGCCTCCTCCAGGGCCACCAGCTCCTCTGTCCCTCCTGTGGGACCTTTCCCAGCTCTGAGCTACTTTTGCTTCTGTGCCACACCTACGCTTTGCCCTGTGGGGAGCACAGAGAGCCCAAGTGCCTGGCGGTGGCCCTTATCTTGTCCTGCCTTGGCCCCAGTTGGAGGATGGAAACTCAGTCCCCAGCCTTGGAGACTGAGGGAACAGGACCCAGAGCTCACTGTGGGACCAGACTCTCGGGCCAGGGCAGAGACTGCACCCGTGGGCCTCCTCTCCTTCCTGGCCCTATTTCCACACCATTCTGTGGGTTTCTTTCTTTTGGGAAAGACATTGCACTCAGATCTTTATCCCAAGTGTTCCTTTTTGGGAGGGGAGGTCAACACAGTTTTAAATAGTGACAGGCCATGGGTCTCGATATGCACTTTAGTGGATACCCGGAAAGTTTTTTAGGAAGAACGCCAGGTAGACTACTTCACAATGTCTATGTCCTGAAGGTCCAAGGGCACCGTAAGTGATGATCATCCAAGGAGCCTGGAGTGAGGTTGGGTACGGTGCTCATGGCACCCCAGCTCCTCAGAGGTCTAGGGGCTGCTCTGCTGCTCCGTGTCTGTAGGAAGCCTAGATTCCACTGGTGTCCACCGCTGAGGAGCACAGGTTATGTCTGGTTCACCCCACACCCACTGGTTTTTAGAAAGGGTTTGCACTCAAGTAGAAGCTATTTTATCTGCAGAATTTCTCAGAACAAGCCTAAGGAGCCCTGCCCTTGAGGCCGAGAACGTTTTTGCTTGTCGGTCAGCACAGGAACACGGGCAGAACTCGGGTGTTCCCAGGCTGCAGGTTGCCAGCTTGTCTTTGAAGTATGCAACAGCCAAACGGCCAAAAACACGGAGGCAAAGGATCAGCCCTCAGCGCCCAAAACCCGGCACTTTCTGAATTATAAATGGATTCTTTTTCACTTTCAATTTGTCTTCAGTGAAATAGGATTTTTACCTGGATGATGAGGGCATTAATGGAGCTTTTCACCTACAGCAGTTTGCACCCACGGTTGGGGGCTCTGCCTGTCTTGCCGGAGTCCTGGTGAAGCTGTCCTGGGCTGCCCGTGACAGCAGGGCCCTCTGGTTTCCAATGGGCCTCCAGAGCTTCCCCTCCCTGGGCCCTCAGCTCTGTCCCTGCTGCTGGTGTCCTCTAGGTCCAGACCTCTGGAGCTCTTCTCTGTTGTTTCATGTTATCTTGCAACTCATCGTATCCAACAAAAGCCTTTTCACTTAATGTGCAAAATCAGTGAACAAGTGAGACGTGACGATTAGGCACAAAAGAAGAGTGTAGTTGCGGAAGCTCTGGGCGGAAGCATGACCGGCTGGGAGCCCTATCAAGATACCCGTACAGTGATCGTCTGCCCTCCTGTTACTCCAGGTGCTTTCGCCAGAACCCTGGTCTTGCCTTCGACTGTCCCGAGGTGTGCAACAGCCATGTTGAAGGTGTACTTGGGACAGTCGAAGGCAACCCTGCCGCTCCTTCCAGGGGCCACTCGTGGAGCCTTCCTGGGGAGGCTCCACCTTGCTGCCCTGTTCCAGGCAACCTGTCCTCGTGGGATTTGCTGGCGGCCAGAGGAGGTGCAGGGCTTCTGGTTACCATGCAGGAGCCCCGTGTCCCTCTTTGGCTGACTTCCCTGTCTCCCTGCCACAGTGCCGGGCAAAGCACCTGAGGGGGGTTAGGTGCTGCTCCATTACCCGCCTGCGGAGGCAGGAGGTGCCTGGCCGGAGCCTGCTGAGGGATCACAGTGCTGATGTCAGGTGCACTTTCCACACAGGTAACCTGGGGCACTGGTGGTAACACACTCTCTTCCCTGGAAATGGATAAGGGCTCTGGCCAGAGTCTGAATTCTTTTCATTCCTATCCTCTCTGAAGTTCCTGGTGATATGACTTATCTCTCAGTGATTCAAAGATGTGTGCCGTGGTTGATGAGGAACTTCCTGGGTTTGTTGGCTGGGCCACAGTTACCCTGACATGCAGTGTGTGTTCCCAGGGCCACCTCAGTGCCATCTCAGGTCACAAAAGTGCACTCCAGGAGGGAATGTTAAGGGGGTTGAGAGCTTCTTAATACAAAGAGGGAAAATGGAAAGTGACTCAGTGCTATATTAAAGGCACATGGACTCTCCCACGCGGGATGCTGGCCAGCTGGGGTTCTTTTGTTTTAGGAAAAGCAGAGCAGAAGGAAATGAGCTTGAATGACAGCATGAAGAATTCAAGTTAGAGATGGGGAAAGGCTGACAGTGGGCGGGGGCTTGTTGGGTTAGGCTCTCAGGCAGATGATGTTCTGTGACGATCTCAATGCCCACACATCCCTCCCTACCATGCTCACATTGGCCTGGTGGATTCTAAAACAAAATTCCATGCTGCACTTCCTGTTTTCCTGCATAAGCCGACTTTACCATGGCAGGAGGAACTGGGTGGAGCACCAGGCCATTCCCATTTGAGATGAGTCAGTGGTCAGAGAACGTTCTGGATGCTCCTCCCTCTGTGAGTCTGGCTGACTTCATTTTGGCAGCCGTGGCTCTGTCTCTGACCGTGTCCTTGTTCCTCTCTCCTGGGCTTCCCCCAGGGTACTCTGGGTAACAACCCTAAGAATCACTGACCCACGGCAGTGGGCGGCTGCCTGGGCTCTGGTGGCAGGGCCTCCTCACTCAGGATACCCACTGCTAGTGCTCAGGGAGGGGTGCGACCGGGACAGAGTAAGGCTCCTTTCTGGGCTGTGGAGGGGTGCGTGGCAGCCCTGCCTGAGGACCTGAGCCTCCCGGGTCTGGGCTGTGTCTTGGATGGAACGGGACCTTCTAGTTGGTTTCCTCTTCACGACATCCTAGCTCTGTGTTGTTTTGTTTTCAATCAGCTCACAAACAAGAAACAGAGAAAACAAGCGGGCTTGGGTCCTCTTCAGAATGTTTGCATGTTGACTCCTGATGGGACAGTTCAGCAGGCTTTCTTCCATCTGGTGACTGTGGCTGCTCACTGACCCCTGGCCTGGGGTCTCCTTCCTGCTGCTCTCTCTGTTGGGCTTCCTGCCACTGTCGGGAGTAGGATAACTGGCCTTGGCCCCTTGAAGCCCTGTTGCTGGTCCTTCCGTGTAAGAAATCAGCCGTAAACAGTTATGGTCACCATGTCCCACCAGCCCCACCCAGCCACCTGGAGGGTGCTGACAGACAGGCGGAGTCTTTAAAAGTCATGTTAAGCAACTCAGTTCCTGAGCTGACATGTTGGAGTGTTGGGCCTACATTTTCTACTAGCAGGTGCAAGGTTTGGTTTAATTCCTAGGTCTTTGATGTACTTTGAGTTGAGTTTTGTGCAGGGGGAAGTATGGGGTTAAATTTCACTCTACTACATATGGATTTCCATTTTCTCTAGCATCATTTGTTAAAAAGACTATATTTTCTCCAAGTTTTTGTCTAGTATGTGGTAACTGTATTTATGTGCATTTGTCTTTGTATCTTCTATTCTGTTCCATTGGTCTTCATGTCTGTTTTGGTGCAAGTACCATGCTGTTTTTGTTACTATAGCTCTGTAGTATAATTTTAGTTCAGTATTGTGATGCATTTTATTTCATTTTCTTGCTAAGGATTGTTTTGTCTATTCTGGACCTCTAATTTTTCCAAAGGATTTTCATGACTGCTTTTTCTATTTCTTGGATTCAGCAAAATAGCAGGATATGAGATCAACATGTATGAATCAACCATGTTCCTATACTCTAATGATGAATTACTAAAAAAAGAAATTAAGAAAACCATCTAATTCAAAATAGCCTGAAAAGAAAATATTTGGGACTCAATCTCACAAAAGAGGTGAAAGACCTCTACAAAGAAAATGATGAAACACCAAATAAGAAAACTGAAGAAGACCTTGGAAGACAGAAAGCCCTCCCCTGTTCTTGGATTGGCAGAATTACTGTCAAAGTGGCCATAAGTACTATACAGATCCAACACAATTCTGCAAAGGTTTTTTGTTTTAGGGTGAGTAGGTACTGGGATTAAACTACTCGGGGGCCCTGGACCACTGAACCATATCCTTAGCCCTATTTTGTATTTTATTTAAAGACAGGATCTGACTGAGTTGCTTAGCACCTCGCTTTTGCTGAGGCTGGCTTTGAACTTGCAATCCTCCTGCCTCAGCCTTCCAAGCCTCTAGGATTACAAGCATGCACCTCTGCATCCGGCTCTGCAAAAGTTTTATTGCTAAACTAATCCAAAAGTAATTTGGATAATAAGATGAGATCCATTTGTTCACATGTTCATAATTTTAATAGCCTGAAATATTTGGTAAATTGCCCCAAAAGGGGAAATGCTTTGAAGCCAAATGGTAGGAGAATAATGTTAGGCCATTTACATTCATGCTGTCCTTTTCCTTCCGAACTTACTTCAAGATGTGTGACTAGGGTAAATGCCAAGACACCCAAACTTTTAAATTCTGAAATTTTCAGATAAAAGTAGCCCATATTTGGACTGGGCTTAGAGTGAAGTCCTCGGTCTAATCCTCTGCCTACTTTTATAATCTGTCACACAGAAGGCTCATTTTATTTTTATTTTTTTTTTGTGGCTAATAGTCTGCATTTCTCCATAACTGGGATGGCATCAAATTAAAATGCTTCTGCACAGCACAAGAAACAAGACTGTGAAGGGAGAGCCTACAGAATGGGAGAAAATCTTTGCCACATGATCCTCAGATAGGGCATTAAAATCCAGGACATACAAAGAATTAAAAAAACTCTACACACACACACACACACACACACATATCATAATCAATAAATGGGTAAAGGATCTAAACAGACATTCTCAAAGGAAGAAATACAAATGGTCAACAAATATATAAAGAAAAATGTTCAACATTTCTGGCAATTAGAGAAATGTAAATTAAAGCTACATTAAGATTTCATCTCCCTCAATCAGAATGGCAATGATCAAGAGTACAAGTAACAATAAATGTTGGTGAGGATGTGGGGAAAAGGGTACACTCATATGTTGTTGGTGGGTCAGCCAATTGGTGTGACCGCTCTGGAAAGCAGTTTGGAGATTCCTCAAAAGACCAGGAATGGAACAATCATTTGGCCCAGCTCTCCCAGACCTCAGTATGTAGTCAAAGGAGTTACAATCAGCAAGCAGCAGTGGTCAGCCACATCAATGTTTACAGCAGCTCACTTCACAATAGCTAAGCTGTGGAACCCACCTCGGTGCCCTTCATCAGATGGATGGGTAAAGAAAATGAGGTATAGATTCACAATGAGATATTAGCCATAAAGAAGAGTGACTTCATGGCATTTTCTGGTAAATGAATGGGGCTTTGGCAACAGAAGCTTATGTCCTCATGATTCTGAGGCTGGCAGAAAATTCAGCAGGGCTTCTCCTCCAGAGAGGTCTCTCCCAGAGAGTGGCTGTCCTCTTCTCCTTGTGTCCTCAAGTGGCTGCTCCTCTTTGGGTCTGTATCTTGATCTCCTCTTTAAGGACCATAGTCATGGCAAATTCAGGGCCACCCTGAAAGCATCTGCTCATCACAGTTTTAAAAGTCTCTTTATCCAAGTACCGTCACTTTCTTTTTTTTTTTTTTTTTAATGATTCCCTACCTTGTACAACAAGGTTAACTCATTTTCTCCTTCCTTTCTTTTTAAAATTGATTTTATTATTACTTTTTTAAATACACGACAACAGTGGAATGCATTACAATCCTTATTACACATACAGAGCACAATTTTTCATCTCTCTGTATATAAAACGTGTTCACGTCAGTTTATGCCATTATACATGTACCTTGTTTTGCATTACAATTCTTAATACACATATATACCACAATTGTTCATATCTCTGTTTGTCTATAAGGTATGTTGACACCCAATTCAAGTCTTCATACGTGTACTTTGTATAATGGTGACCATCACATCCCACCATGCTTGCATCACTTTCTGAGATATGGAGAGAGAGTTTCTTAAGAATTTGGAAGGAGCACAGTTGGACCCAGAAGAGATCCTCTCCCACCCCATTGGCTGCACATTTTGGTCTGAGCACCTATGGATCCTCTGAGGCCCGCTCACCCCCAGAGTTTCTGGCTGAGCACCCTGGGTGGGGCTGAGAATTCCCGTTTCTGGTGAGTTCCAGGTGGCACTGAAGCTGCTAGGCCAGCAGTCTAAGAAGCATGGGTGGAAGGCACAGCAGCAGTGAGCCCAAGTGATGTCCCCCAGTGGCCTTCATGCCCAGCCATGGATGACCCCAGGAGAGGTCACCTTCTCTCCTCCCACCTCCAGCCTCCTGCAAGGGGCTTTTCCTTGAGTAAGGAAGCATGCTTGAGTTCAGGAAGAACTGAGTAGAGAGCCGCAGGAGAGACTCTCAGTGGTGCAGGGTAGAGCAGTTTCCAAGGTCAAGGACATCTGATTAGAACAGGCCATTCTTTCTCCCTGAAGAGTAGATTAAATAGAAGTACTTGGTAATTATTTTATTATAAAAGAGTGTCGTCCCTCCTATGAAGACAGTAAGAGTCTTCTATTAATAGTTTCCCCCCACCATTCTTAAGCTGGGATGTGGTTGCCTTTAATCACTCAGCTACTCAAATGGGCTTTGGAGGATAAGAGCAGACTGGGAAAAGTGTCTCGGGGAGGAAGCCCTTAAGCCAGGGATAAGAGCAGCAGCCCACGGCTTGGAGGGTTTCCTCAAGCATCCGTTAGAAGGCAAATGTTAGGCACAGGTATTGGGTTCTGTTCACCTAACATGAAAATAGGCAAATCATTGGTGTTATGAGATCACCAGAAGTAGGATCACCATCCTACACTCTGGTGAATTGGATCAGCACTAAGAATCCAAAGTGACTATTTAAGGTTCCCCAGAGAAGCAGGGCCTTGTGGGAGGCTGAGGAGGGAGGATCACAAGACCAGTCTTGGTAATTCAGTGAGACTTTGTCTCAAAATACATCATAAAACAGGCTGAGGGTGTAGTAGCTCAGTGGTGAAGCATTCCTGGGTTCAATCCTCAGTACAAAAAAAGAAATTTAAACTCTTTCAGAGTAAACCAAAATATGAATGCAAAGTTTAAAATCCCAGGCGTCACTGTTTGTCAAAGAGGGCCTCCTACACAAGCCCTGGGCTGAAGGGAGCACATTGTCCAAACCTTAGCTCACTCTGCCTTCGGAGCTCACAGGCCCTGCAGCCCCAGGCTCTGGCAGGAGGCACGCCTGTCCATTGTTGGTGGCTAACATCTAGCCAGATGAAGACAGCTACAGTAAAGTTAGTCTTTCTATGGTAAACAGTCTGTTTCTGTGTTTCTGATTAAAGTTTAATTAAAAAATATTTCAGTGAGTCGAAGACTTGTTAAAAGCAGGTGGGGAAATATCAACCTTATTCTGCGCAGGACTAATCCCTCTGTCTCTCCCGTCTCATGTTGCCCACCCATCTGAGGGTGTCCTAGGAAACAGGACCACCATGACAGGGGGTTCCTTTCACTCCACACCCAGGCCTTGAAGGGTCTAAAACCTGATCTTCAGCACCCACCCCAGCTCACCTCTGGAAACCTGAGTGCCTTCTCCAGCAGCAGCAGAGCCAGAATCCCACGGTGCCAGGGGGTGTCTGGGCACCTTCCTGCACCCTCCAGCTCTGCACCCTGCGGCAGCCCCAGGCTGAGCCAAAATAAACCCACAAGGCCAGGAAGGCCCAGTGTGAGCACATGGACAGGCCGCGCAGAAGGGTCAGGAAAGAAGGACTCTGCAGAGTGGACCCTGGGCTCCTCACGGTGTGGAGCACATGGGGGGACACGGCCTCCTTAGCTGTGTCCTCGGGGAACAGAAGGGTTCTGCACACAGTGCTCTTGAGAGTCCCAACGTGCACAGGCTTTATCCAGGAAGGACTTGGAGTCTCAGTGGTATAAATGGTGACTAGGACAGTCCAAGACAGAGTGTTTTCCAGAGGAATGTCGTCCAGACTATCTGCTTTCCTGCTACAAACCTTAAAACAATTGAGCAGCACATACAACATGTGCCCATGCGTGTTTGAATGCTCCAGATAAGTGTAAAAACATGGTTTTCTTCTGAACTTGGGAAAATGGGTCACGGTTGGATATGTACAGAAAGGGAAAGACGACGGGAATGTTTAATGTGGGAAGGAGAGAGTCAAGAAGAACTCCCCTGACAAACGAGGAGAGACCAGTTACCCTTCTTCAGGAACTCAGCAGTCACCTTTCTGAAAAGAGGAAAGGGAAGGAAGAGGAAGGAAAGAAGAGGGGAAAGAAGGAAGGAAGGAAGAGTAGAGGGAAAGAGGAAGGAGGGGCGAGGGAGGGAGAGGGAGGGAAGGAGTCAGATGGTAGAATTTCAGCATCAGTGGTTACACCAAGGAGCCTCTGCCAGTGGATCATAAAAGTCAAGCCAAACACAGGTCAGAAATGTCCTGCCCGCCCAAGTCCTGACACACACACAGTCATGTGCACACATGCTGGCCTACAAGGCACCATGTGTGAAGGTGGCCCACCCAGTCCCATGGCCAAGCAATGGCGAGGCCTGCCAAGCCTCTGTAAGCCTGCTCTGTGGTGTCCATGCAATGAGGAAACCGCCCAACCATGTGGTTCTAGGAGCACGTCCTTGTCTGAGCAGCACTGACTCCATGTTAATCTAACCATATCTGGGAGCGCCATCTCACAGCCCTAAAGGCCATGCATGCGACCCCATAGACCAGACTCAGGCCAAGTGGCAGTGTGTCCCCTTGTGCATCACCTCTGACCATGATCTTTGGGATGTGCACGCTCCCACAGAGATGAGGGCTCCACAGCCAGGCGCTCTGTGGCGGTACCTCAGCACTGGTTTGGGGTCCCTGTCTGCACAGACCCCCAGGGTCTCCCCAGCCTTGCTGGCTGTCTACTGACAGAGACAGCTCTGCGTGGACAGAGGTCCCCAGGCAGCCTCTGCAGCACGCGCCTTCTCATGATCCTCCTGGGGCCACGGGCACTCCCAGTGAGTGGGCCGCCTTCCTCCTGGGGGTGCAGGGAACTCGCATCTCCAGAGGGCCTCAGCCAGTGCCACCTGCCAGCTCACTGCCCTTGCCTGCCAGGGCCACCTTGCCATGGGCACTCTCAAGACATCTGCCCCCTCACCAGGGCGACCTCTGCGCACACACCACGCTGTCCTCTGCATCCATTCTGTTTCCCCAGAGCCTCCTCTCCAACAGCCCCCTGGATTCTGTGCAGGAGAGCTGGAGCCACAACCCTCACTGCCATCTGTCTTTGACCAGGCAGGTGCTCTCTCCCCTCAGGGCTCCTTGGAATTCAACCTGAATTCCTGATTCCAGTACTCAGAGCTTTGCTTTCCATGATCCTCGACTAAGAATCCATTCCTAAGGCCAGGTGGCACCTAGATGTCAGGTTGTGCCCTCTGTTCTCCTAAAGGAAGGGGTGCCTCTCACTCAAGGGAAGAGATAAGTCAGCTCAAAAGTGCATAGAAGAGGAGACACCTGGGGTCTCTAGACACGCTCTGCTCTGCCCTTCCAGGCCCCTCTGCCCTGAGTCTTGGGGAATTCTAGTCTAATGATCCTATTTGGAAGATGGCTCTCCCAAATTCTTTCCCATTTTCCATCACATTCCTTCCCAGCATTCCACTAGGCTCCCCGAGTCCTGTCACAGAGCATGGGAGAGGTGATTCTTAGCCACAGTCGCCTTTGTCCCAAGTCTGACAAAGACATCAAGAGGGTCGAAGCTGCTCCTGCGTTCCCCCTCCCTCCGCCTCTCCTATGCTGCCTGTGGGAGAAGTAGAAGGGGAGACAGCAGTTGGTGATGACCTCTAATGTACTTTAAATCTTACCATGTGCTTGGTAAGAGAGAAAAGATAGTATTGGGGGGGAAAAGGTAAAATCAGAAGAAAGATCATTCTTCTCTCTTGGATCGTGGTGGCCGTCCAGGACTGTATGTATGTACCAAAGCTCCTACAACTCCTGACCAAAAGAAGCATTTTGGTGTTTGCATTTTTTTAAAAAAGTGAACAATAAAGGAAGGCGATGAGTTGGCAGAAAGCCAGGGAGGAGTAGGGAGAAGATGGCTCTGAAATCCCAAGTAGCCTTCGGGGGTACAGAGAACACTGGGGCGGACCCCGCCTCAGGTTTGAGGAGCACCCTAACTTCATCAAAGTCGGGCAGAACTTGCTTCTGAAGACCTTGTGGGAAGGAGTTTCTGCCCCTTTCTGCAGTGACCCAGAGTGGCCTCAGGAAGTTCTCTGTGTCCCACAGTATCCCTGCATGATTCTGTGACAATCGTGTTTCGTATTTTCTTGCTGAAGGCAGAGAGCAGCTGCCCACCATCCCTGCTGACACCTGTTGGTGATCCTTGTTGTCACTCTTGGGTTACTGTCATTTAACCTTCTCAAATTCTTGCCAAGCCATTACTCAGTGTTCTTGTTCTGTGCACAAAACTGAGCACAGGGCTTAGGAAGGACCCGAGTCCCAGTCACAGAGAGGGGCGCCATGCTTGTGCCATCCTGCCCGTGCCCCTGTGCAGCCCGCTGCCTTCCATGCACCAGGTCTCAGGACTGCCGCGTGGCGACACAACCACCCTGTGAGCTGCTCTGACATCCAGCTCCTCCAGAGCACACATTTCAATAGATCAGCGGTGCTCTTAGGGCTGACATCTATCGCGTAGGGCATCATGTGTCATCTCATCTGGGCAGATCATTTGACATGGGGACAATGATAACAAGACATGAGTTTGCTGATGTCTCAGGTGGATTCACTAGGACAGCTTCTAAACTGAGTTCAGTGCAGAGGTGAGCAGCCATTAGCCAATGAGCAACTGTCAACCTGACCTCTAATCTGAAATGTTGGAGACATGTCCCTTTAGGCTACTCCCATCCACTCAGAAGCTTTTTGTTTCTAGTAATGACTTATCACCTGTGAAAGCTCTGTGTCTAGTGCGTGTTTGCATGTCTATGCAGATGTCCTTGTGTCCATGAGTGTGTGGGACGGGATCTTGTGTTGGTGTGTCTGTGTGTGCTTGAGGAGTCGCCCATGGCACAGTCCCTGGGGAGAAGAAAGCTCAGCCCACACCCTCAGGAGTTCCAACCAGGAGCTGACTTACAATGAGGGAGGTCTACTTGATTCAGGTCCTTCTGGAACAAGACTATGCTGCCTGCAACTTGGGACTGCTTGGGGAAGTAGGACACAGGGGACTTCTCACTGGTGTTTATTTTGGGTTGCTTCTGTTTCCTAGTCTGTTACTGGCCTTTGAACTTGGAGGGCAGCCGTGTGTGCTTCCTCGAGGGCTTGGCCTCACTTTGGACTCACTCTTGACATGAGGAGCAGCTCTCCACCTTTCCCTTCCTGTCTGAAGGTCAGCCTGCACTGGCTTTCTCCTTGCCTCCTTGGCTCTGCCACCTCTGACCAGTGTCCTGCACTTCACCTCTTCAGCGACAGTCCTTGGAACACTCCATGGAAGGTGCCAGAAATCTGGTCATCAGCAGCATAGAGTACCTGTCCCAGGGACTTGTGTGATGGTGTTGAAAGGAACGAGGAAGCCGTGGCACGGTGAGATGAGAAGCCAAGGGGCCCATGAGCTCACTGAGCACCTAGGGGTGGAGGCCGGAAGAAGGACTGAGCTGACACAGGGGTGCTGGGAGATGGGCAGCTGGGGAGGGGGTGCCCTGGAAAGGAGCTGAGCATGTCAGAGAGGTTGTGCAGTTCAGGGGGTGAGGAGCATCTGACAGCATGTTGACTTCAACCTCAGGGCGGAGTAGAAGTGTCACAGCCTGTGGCCAGGGGATGAATATCATTCACTGCTGCTGAGAAACAGCAGTGCCAATGTCCCCAAGCACACACAGACACACCAACACAACAGGTGCACCAGGCTGGGGCAAGGGGCCAGTCCGGAGCCTGTCCTGTGAAGCAGGAAAGGCTGGCAGGAGCCAGGACTGGGCATGGGGGTGGGGACAACAAGGAGCCACCACCTGCCGCACTCCGCAGCTGGGTTGGGACTCTGGGTGCTGATTTACTTGGAGGCTCTGAAGGAGAAAGTGACTTTGTTCTGGTGGAGTACTGCTTCCCAAAGCCCATGTGTCCTCCAGGTGTGGGAAGTCTTCCCTGCGTGCTGGCACCTGTAGGTGACCTGCTGTCCTGCCACTGCTCTCCACCACACCCTTGCTCCTGACGGTGCAGCGATGACCATGTTCAGCTCCCACACATGTGGTAGACATGCACCGACTTTCCACCCAGGGCATCCATGCCCCAGCTTCTGATTTTGGCACCTGGATTCCAGTTCTGGTGTTTCTTAGGTACATTTCTTATATCAAACCTCTAAAATGGGAGCACGTGAAGGACCTGTAGAACTAGAGGGACAGGTGTGTTGAGAGCCACAGCCAAAGGGGCCCCAGCAAACTTCCAGCTGCCAGCAAACTTCCAGCTGCTGGCTGATGATTGGCTCACAGCGGCCCCAGCAACATCTAGCTGATTGGCTCCTCGGCCCCAGCAACATCTAGCTGATTGGCTCCTCTGCGGTGATGCTCATTGGACTGTTTCCCTGCCCTTTCAGACCACGGAGCTGCTCATTGGGGGACTTTTTTTGGCTCCGCCCACGTGACCCAGCCAATCGGCCTCAAGAGCAGGAGGATTGTGGGAGGTAGAGAGAAGCTTGTGTGGGAGAGAGAGGCTTGTGGAAAGCCGGTGGTGGCAGTTGAGGCTCTGAGGGTTTTTCCTGAGAGGCTGTTTTGTTTGGCGTGTGTGGTTCTAAAAATAAAGTTAGTTTCTTTTGACAAGTGGCTCCTGATTGTGCCCAGCCAGACTGCGGCATTTGGTGGCTCGCACGGGGAGCGACTGAGGGTAAGTGAACTGCTCGCCCCTGAGGGCAGGGCAAGAGGATGGGTAGCCATTTTAAGATTCTTCTTTTGTTATTTTGTTTCACTTTTGTTTTAAGTTGCCTGTCCCTGGAGATGTGTAAGATGGAAGAAAAACCACTCACATCTGAGGAACAGATAGGGAGAAAGGACGGATGGACATTTCAGGAGGCTATTATAATGATTTTGTGTTGTTCCAATTTTGTTTCACTCAGTTTCAGTTTTGTTAGGCGTTATCTTGTTGGGTTGTATTATAGTAGAAATACGGGATCAGAAATTAGTAAAAAACAAACTGAAAGAGTGTTAAGTAAATTGTTAGAGGAAGGAGGCATCTCAGTAAAATCAAGAACAATCAGGGCATACGTTGATACAATACAAAAATGTAGCCCATGGCTTTTTAAGGAGGAGTTGTTAAATATATCACAATGGAACCATCATGGTGAAGATTTAAAAAGAATAGAAAAGAAAAGCCCAGGGACTCTGCCAGTTGGCACATTGCCATTGTGGACGTTCATATCTTGTTTGCTTAGTCCAAAGCCTTCAGTTCAGACAATGGTAGAGGAAGAAGAAGACATAATGATTCAAGTAAAAGAGAAGGTCTCTCAAGTTAGTCAGACAGAGGAAAAGATTCAAGTAAAAGAGAAGGCCTCTCAAGCTAGTCAGACAGAGAAAGAAAGTGTAAAACAGAAAAAGCCATCAGGGGGAAAGTTACAACAGGAGACTGCTACTAACACCTTTCTATCACCAGAGGACGTAAGTGTCCAACTAACAAGGCCACCTCCATATGCTGGGAGGTCCCCAACCCCCGCAGTTGATAGTTGGGATCCTGAGACAAGATCTCAAATATTAACATGCCCTGTATTTGAGGCAGGAGGGCAGCGATTTTACCAAGTTTTAAATTTCAAAACAGTGAAGCAGCTAAAAGAGGCTGTAACAACCTATGGTCCTCAAGCACCCTTCACTGTAAGCATGGTCGAATCCATTAACAACTTGAACATGACGCCAGCAGATTGGGCTAATATGTGTAAAGCTGTGCTAAATGGAGGACAATACCTGTTATGGAAGGTTGCCAATGAGGAATTTTGCAAGGAGACGGCTAGGCGAAATGCAGCAGCTGGTTATCCTCAGAGAAATCTAGATATGTTGTTAGGAAAGGGACCTTATGAGGATCAGCAGCAACAAATTGCATATGATCCTGG